>NC_056729.1:1490093304-1490153304 GCF_019279795.1 Protopterus annectens | reverse complement strand
TCCCCTATCCATTCATAGGATCATAAGATCATAGGAGGTTACTAGGCTAATGACCATGGGGCCCTTCCAAGCCTAGCCAAGAGTTTATCCCCAAAAAGAAACCTCAGTCAGCACCTGTCACCCCTGTCAATGAGGGACACAGGTGGAGCCCCTGGGATAAATTTGTGGTTTCCCATCCACTCATCAGATGAACCCTGGTGCACACCCACTTGCAGATCAGTGTGTATGATATACCTTTAAGAAGCTTTCCAGTGAGTCAGTAGTGCATATAAGTACTGAGCACATGCAAGCAAGAGTGCCATTTTAAGCGAGCAGCCAGAGTGTGAGCATGCAAGTATGTAGTCAGTCAGTTAATTAGACAGTTTGTTTAAATTTAATGTTCTTCCCATCCATCCTGATGTATTTGTATACAATAAACTACTTAAACAAACATCCAAGCCTCAACATCTTCTTAATGCACATAAGAAGAGTGACATGGTGAAGAATGGGATCGAGAGTTACAGCCATGAGGCAACCAGTTAAAGTTGGAGGAATATACAGGAGTGGATCATCCCTACTGCTCAAACGACTCACAAAACAGGTCAGAAATGAATTCCAGGTAGTAAAACTTGCTTAAATGATTTATTTTCCAATAAATATAAAACAAAGCACTCAGAATTCCCATAACAAATTTATTGTTAACTCATTCACTCCAATGGAGTTCAGGAATTTTGCATTATAACTTCCAATGGGCGGAGCCTAAGCCTTTTGATGGAATCAAATTATGTCCTCACATTTCAAACATGTTCGTATCTCTGGAACCCTAGGGATTATGAAAGAATCATAAATTGCAAACCCTTCAGCGCAAACTATTTTTATAGTGGCAGTATTCTTTATGTTCTGGGTCTTAAAATGAATTTTATAATTCACAGTAAACAGATTAGCTATTACATAGTAATATTTTGCAAACAGCTTACTATATCTCAGCAACCATTTAAGTTTCACACATACTGTTAGCAGCATTGTATTTATCTAGCTGAGAGCTTTCATGTGAGGCTAAGGAGTACTGTCTGTGTTACTTGATTGTTGACATATTTAGAAAAATGTGAAAATTATATCTATATAAATTAAAAACAAACAACAGTTAATATTTATTTACCTGCACTAGACAGAGGTCAAATATTAATGCAGTTGAGTTTACCATTGTGTAAATATGAACAAGCAATATTTGACACCTAGAGGTGTCAGTAGGAGTTAACTGCAGATGCACCTAGAGGCATCGCTTGGATGTAATGAGTTAAAACAAAATGTCCAAAACTGTAACAAATTGATAAAAATATTTTAAATAATACAAAAACGTTTGAAACAGTCCCCCGGATTTACTAATCTTCTGTGCAGGGCTAGTCTAGTCCTGTACAGAAGCGGCCGTTTAGGAGGTGGATGGCAGAGTGCCATACATATTAATGAAGGGGTGCTACCTGAACTCCTACTCCTACATGGAGTGTGGACGAGTGCAGGGGGCATGTCTGAGAGCAGAGTTCTCAGAATAAACATGCCTTTGCAAAGTAGAACAGCAGAAAGTGTAAATAAATGAGCCGGACTGCTCATAGGTGTCCACATATCGCCACTAACAGTCCCCCATGTGTACAACAGCAACAGGACATAAAAATAAAAAGAAGAAACACCTTTATTTTTTTTAAACTCCAAGTACAGCTAACTGTAGGTGCGCAGGTGTGCCCATTGCTTATCTACGGTTAAAGCAGCTTAAAAGGCTAAAGAGGATAACAAGGAATATATATATAATATCTATATGCCAATGAAACAGCACAGCAATAGTGCAGTGGTCAGAGCATCTGCCCAATAAGCAGACATTCCTGGTTTGAGTCCCACTTCAGCACATACCATTTTCCATGTGAAATCTGTATATGAACATTTTATCTACATTTTTTTGCTGTATAACCTACTAAATAACATTTCAATGTGAACTGGAATACTGCATTAAATGCACATGTGAAGTGTCAGTGTCATAATAAATAAGGCACTAGTAAGCAGGTTTAAGCTCAAATAAGCAGTAGTAAGCATATATAAGCACTAGTCTTCTTCTTTCGGCTTTTCCCAGTAAGGGGTCGCCACAGCGGATCACTCATCTGCTCATGATTGGCAGTAGAGTTTTACAGTGTCGAGTTGCCAGCCCGGCACCCAATCTTCCACAGAAAGCACACACACTCACACCTAGGGCCAATTTAGCGTGTCCAATCCATCTACAGCATGTCTTTAGGATGTGGGAGGAAACCAGAGCAACCGGAGGAAACCCACATGACCACAGGGAAGACATGAAGACTCCACAAAGAAGGCACCCCAGCCGAGGATTGAACCAGAGAACTTGTTTCTGTGAGGTGAGAATGCTAATATATATATATATATATATATATATATATATATATATATATATATATATATATATATATATATATATATATATATATATATATATATATATATCAGCATTAGTAAGCATGTTTAAGTACGTTTGCATGGGGGTAAGCATTGCCTACACAGATTAAGCAAAGTAGAAGCGGAGTGTAAGAAACTGTAACTGGAGGTTAGCATTGCTTAGCTCTGAGCAAATCTGTGCAAATCTGCTTACAATTGCTTTAAAGTGCCTTAATCACTCAGTATCCAATCGCTGGAAGGCTGGAAGCCAGGACCCTGCACACCATACACAAAGTGATTTGCCACTAAACCATGGCAGATATACATAACCCTGATGTTTTCACAAACATATCATCCAGCACAATCAGTCAACAGTACAGAAAATGTAGTAATATCATACCACACAACCTGTTAATGCAAGAAGTCTGGACAGAGTGTGCAAACATGTGGGTACACATAAGGATATATGTCAAATACTTCTGTAATACACTTAAAATGCTGCTAGTTACATAGTTATACGTATTAGAACACATATGTAGGAGGACATGAAGTCTGAAACACAAAAGTGTTGGCACAAGTTACTGACTTCAATGCTGCGATCATCCATGTCAATTGCCAAGAGAATGAGCTACAGGCCAATAATATGAGCCGAACATGTATGGTCATATGGACAGATATATAGCGGTAAATGTAGGCAGATAGACAGCTATATATATATATATATATATATATATGTATATATATATATATATATATATATATATATATATATATGACTCACAAATCATCACATAACATAAATTGTATATAGATAGATAAATAGGTTCATATGTATGTATGTATATATATATATATATATATATATATATATATATATATATATATATATACGAGGGTTTTACATATATAATTATGTAGATATACATATATATATATATATATATATATATATATATATGTATGTATATATATATATATATATATATATATATGGGGGGTTTACATGTATAATTATATAAATATACATATATCTATAGATAGATGTATGCATGGAGAGAGAGTTATATATATCTGTTTAGTTTTTTATATATATATATATATATATATATATATATATATATAGACTCACACATATACATCTAGATGTTAAAGTACATTTTCTGTACTGTTGAATGATTGTGCTGGATGATATGTTTCTGAAAACATTAGATTTACATGTGTCTATCATGGCTTAGTGGTAATTCACTTCATCTGAGGTCTGCAGGGTCCTGGGTCGAGGCTTGCAGGATCTGTTTATGTTGTTGCTGGGCAGAACATGGCCCATTGGATACAGAGTGATTAAGGCACTTTAAAGCAGTTGTAAGCGAGTTTGCGTGGGTTTGCACAAAGCTAAGCACTGCTAACCTCCGGTTACAGTGTCTTACACTCAGTTAGCTTCTAAATTGCTTAACCTGTGTAGGCAGTGCTTAGCTCCACGCAAACCCGCACAAACCTGCTTACAACTGCTTTAAAGTGCCTTATTCACTCTGTATCCAATGGGCCATGTTCTGCCCAGCAACAAAATAAACAGCTCTTACAAGGCTCAGACCAAGGACCCTGCACACCCTAGACAGGGTGATTTACCACTAGGCCATAACAGATAAAAAGAAATTCCATGTTTTCAGAAACATATCATCCGTCCTGTCATGCAACAATACAGAGAATGTATACAACACCTAGATGTTTGTGTCTGTAACTATATTAATATCTAAACAGATGCAACATATCTATATCTGTAGATATATATATATATATATATATATATATATATATATATATATATATATATATATATATATATATATATATATATATCTAACACTATATACATATATATTAATATATATGTACATATATACATGCATATGCCTAAACTGACAAATATATGTGTCTACATCTATATGTCTACATATACACGGCATGTTACATATGTGTACGCAATATATATATACATATATATATATATATATATATATATATATATATATATATATAAATATGTATGTAGGTATATACAGACATAGTTATATATATGTTAGCAGATATATATATATATATATATATATATATATATATATATATATATAGGTATATATGGCCATACATCTGTAGATAGCAATGGCACATTAACAAATACACATATGTCCACATGCACTGTTAATGGGGTTGAGAGGCCCCACACACTATACATCTCATACGAATAGGCATCCCCCCACCGCCAAACACGTGTGCCCTGCAATATACTGCCAAGTACAGTCTGCCACCCATAGGAAATGTAATATGTGGAGGCCATCAACATCCCCTGGATACAGATACACAGACACAGATATGCAGATACATATATATATATATATATATATATATATATATATATATATATATATATAAAACACACACACACACACACACACACACACGTAAATATTAGGTTATGTAGATGGTGCACACAATATGGAACAGCCACTATGCCTACAGTTAACACCTGAATAATTGGACACTGTATTGGCCACCCATACAAATATCAGTCGTTGCCTGCAACATATACCCATGGAGAGGTCATAGGAAGGACACCACACACAGGTTTGCAGAAATGGGAAACCTTTAATTGTGTACTATTACAATTCTATATGCCATGTCATAGCTGTTCAGACACTGACAACCATATAAACAGAGTACTGCAACTGTGAAACAGTTACACTAATACAGTAGTCTGGAAAGGTTCACAATTGTTGCTGTCTAGGCCAAGCCCTTCAAATTGTACAATAGTGAAGACAGACTGGGCCACAGGATGCCAAATAATCAACAGTATGTACTGCAGGTGTGTAGTTCAGCAGCCTCTATCTACACTCTGTACAAACTCAGTAGGTGGTAAAGACTTTATGTGATGAAATCTGTTGTCACTGTTACATAACAAGGCATTGCTGACACCATCATGAGCACACCAACAAAGAGAACAGTCTGTATGGCAGGAGGCAGTAGGCTTGCAGTACCCTAATTTATGTAAGTAATGTAAATATAGGTGAAGTATACGGTACTGTACATCCAGATACCTTGCGGCAGCTCACCCCATTTTGTAACAGCCTAGGTCAATTATGGTGCTCCCCACCTAGACTTAATAATATAGGGCCATATACCACTGTTACGTACACTGGCCTCTGGAGTACATAAGGACACACATGTATTGTGTAGGTGACGCCCGCACATATATGGCCCCAGCCCCACTGTATGTGTGGGGGATACAACAGCAGTGGACTAATGGCAGCAATGGCAGTGTCATATACTCACAGCCCACTACAGAACAACCCCCAACAGCATGACATATGTGCAAAGCTAAGTATGTAGATGGAGGACAGAGTCTGGAACACAGGCACATACGTGGAACACTGTTGCCATACACTAAGCAAGTTGCTGGTGTTACACGATAGTCTGGAACATACCCTTATTCAGTGAACTGAGATTAGAAACAGAAATGGATGTAGCCATGTACCGCTAGCACTCAACACACACACACTGCCAGTGTAGTATCTGCCACAGGATGTTTGTGGTGGACAGACAACACATGATAGGCATACCTCTGTCCAGCAAGAGGATAGGCCCACAGTAGTGAGCTATGCAGACAGACTGCATTCCAAGGTAAACTAGTATGTACACACACAGACACTGTAACACTAGTACTATACAAAGCATAACACAACTCTACTCACAGTCTGTCTGTAGTTCCTGATCCTCCTACAAATATGTGGCTGCCCTGAGTGTGCAGGTTCTCCTATAAGAGGTATTGCTACCTGCTATCTGTAACACTGATGCCCACACACAGGAAGGATGTCCATCACACAGGAAATGTAAAGGGACCACACCCACATGCTGTAGGGATTTATAGCAGGTGGTTGCCATTACAGTGGTAATTGGAGGTAGTACACATGTGTAATCATATATATATGGCTATCTGGATAAGTATATGTACATATATTTCCACCATATGTCCTGGACATGGAGTGTAGCCCTACCCCAGCCCCTATAGTCCCAAAGTCATAGTGCAAAGGTATGTCAAGTATGTATAGCAGGTATATTTGCAGACTATTGCTACTGTCATTGGGATTGTCTTCACAGACATGGTGTGTGTGGAAGGTCACATCTGCTTATAACATGTGTGCCATTGGCTACTGACAGACACCCTAAGGAAATCATTGTAAAGTAACACTGCAGGCATGTAATGCCCCAGTGGAGTGCAGCAGAGATAATGGCCAATATATGTGGAACTTCGGACACACCCTGTACAGTCCAGAGGTATACACATAATCCCTTAGTGCACAACATGTGTACCAGGCCTGACAATATGGATGTAGACAGCCATGTAGAAGGGTATAACACATAATGACTGGTATACATTTGCCACCATAGGTTTTGCATTCACACACTCCTGTCTGGCCTGACACAATGACTGCTGGTGCAGGGGTGCCATGGACACATACTACCCACTAGATATTGACATACATCTGTACAGCATCCCACTGCTCTGTCTGACATACATGACTTTTAAGGGAGACCCGGCAGCAGTACATTTGGCAAGTATCTACACATGACATCTCACTGGGTAAGTACACTAAGCTGCTAGGCATGTAACAATGCACTGTGTAGGCTACAGGCAGACTGGGTCAACACTGGCCTACATCTCCTATGGGGGAATGCACATGTACCTGCATAAATAGCAGGCTCAACAGGCATGTCACAGTACAGGGTAAGATACACCTGTGTGAAAGTGCATAACCACAACCAATGTGAACACAGCCACAGCCACATATGGTAAGCTAGCATAATATTACAGTATATGGACTATCTGTTCTCCACCATCCTCATATGTGCCACTCACAGAATGACCCTACATATACTGGGCTGCTACATAGTTTGGTCTGATGGCTGTCTGTGGTATGGGACATGTGTGTGTATGGCCCTACAAACATGTATGCCAAAACGGTACCATACAGTGGGGCAGCATGTAACATCAGATAGAAGGGAAACTAGAACAATGACATCTACCACAGTCTGTACACAAGCTAAAGTACATATTAACAATACAGACACTGCCGACATTCACCATCACTACACAGGCCTCAGTACTGTACAAACATCCACAGAATGTCCAGGTTATGTCATGAAATATAACCCCTACTGTACATAACATGTGTAGCAATCTGATATATCACTGGCTTGTTATCAGATATGATGACACTATTTATGGTGTACATCACATATGCACCACTTCATGCACAACATATATACAAAGGTTGAGAGAAGTGTGGCTGACAGCACATACACAGGATCAATATAGACATGTTGCTGTGATAACCTCATACATTTACCATTGTAACGGGGTTTGTTGCAACATATGTCCTATGAGGGATATGAAGTCAGTAACTGTCATGGCCTTCACAATCTATAGACTGCAGTCCTCACATGACCTTCTGCATTCCACAGGTAGATGCTCCGTGGCTAACACATTAAACCAAAGGCACAACACTGCCCAGTCTGCAGATGACCCTGCAGATGGGGATTCCTCATATACATGGAACTGACATGGCAGGTATTGCGACATGTACGGCAGCCATATCCAGACAAACACTGTTCAACCAATATTACTCCAAATGCAGTATAGCAGCACTTGCAGTCTGTAGTCAGGTCAGGCACATCCCCATCCGGTTTGTTGCCCTCTTTCCACAGTGTATGTGGTTAGAGGTAAATCCCCAATCCATCTGAGATGCTGTTTGCCGAACAACAGATCTAGTTCCTGCTCACAGTGAATGAAAAGGGCCAACACCACCATGATGTTCCTAGATATTGGAGTGTGTTTCCATGCAACTGGCTATGGGAATGTTACCACAGCTGTTCCACATGCAATCAGCTAGGGGAGGGCTGCAATTCATGCAGTGGCCATCAGCTGATCATGAGCATCACTTAAAATACACATGCTGCTGCCTAAGCAAAGCAGGTGTGGGTCTCCACATCCACCAGAGAGGGAGTGAGGGAGGCAGACAGAGGCAAATACATGTCAGGAAGGGGTGGCAGAGTAAAACTGAAGCACGTTTGTGTCACACACCTACCAGCACAGGGTATCAAACCCCCAACAACTATATAGTGCTATCACAGTTCGATGCAGTTATTGGATGCACCACATGGGTTACCTGCTGTGGAGCACTCAGAACATATATGTGATGGTGAGTGACATCTGCAACAGGGATATGGTAGATATACGGTAGGTGACATACATGTGCCTTTCCGCATGAACAGGTGCCAGCGTCAACACAGCCAAACTCTCACAAGGACGCACACACATTGACACACTTGGCAGGGCCAGGAGTTCAACTCATCACTAGTGGGATTGCCACAACACATCAATGTGCAGGTATCACATGCACCACACGGGTCATACGGAAGTCATATGGGCAAAGATTATGAGGAGGTGTCAGACATCAGACAGCATGCGTCAGTAGCCCAGGGTGGGTTGTAGTGAGTGTGGATGTGGACATACGCACCATATGACACACACACAAATACACTGGGTGACAGCACTGGCCTGCATGGGTGCATGTCTGCATGGGTGTGTGGTGGTCAGCTGTGCCAGCAGGCTATACAAGGGTAGGTGATGGGTATACCTTGGCATCAGGCCACATGACAATGGTCTGCATTGTGACTCAGGGCTGTCATTTCTGCATTTGCCCTCACAGGAGGGTATTGTATACCCCATCCAGTCCCTTGAGTGGCTATTGTGTGTGGCCAATGCTGTGCATCCCCTGCCATGTATGTGTTCCTTACTCCATGACATGGATGGTGCCTAGGATGTGCACACCTCCCACATGCATGTACAGTGACATGTGGAACTGTACCTGGGGTGTCTGGCTCATGTTGTGAACACAGATTATCATCAGATGTTCATAGGTTCATAGGTTCATAGGTTCATACTAGGCTATCTGCCCTGAGGCAATTATAAGCCTAGCCCGATTCTATATGGCTTACGCCACCTCTTGATTTGAGCATACTGTGCCCTTTAAGGTTTAGTTTACTGTGCCTCTGTCTAATAGTGACACGGGAGTAATCCCTGGGACAAACCTATGATCCCCCATCCACCTATCAAGATTCTTCTTGAAGAGATTCAGTGAGGTGCTCTGCCTCACATGAACTGGAATTCTATTCCAGAGCGAAGGGAGCCTCTGGGTTATGAACCTGACCCTCCAGCAAGTTCTATTTATTTCTGTGCTGAGGTTCAAGTCCCTCGAGCGTGTGGCTCTAAGGGATTTAGATTTACTGAGGTGGAGCATGTCCATTAATTCTGGATTTGACATAGCTTTGTATGTCAGGCATAGATCGCCTCAGTAGGCGGTATGCAACTGAGTAGAGCTGGAGTTTTTTTAACCGAGCAGCATATGGCATCTGTTTGAGACCCTTGATTCCCTTGGTGAGATATTTTTGGGGTCTTTCTAATTGCTGCAGGTGTCGGGTAAGGTACATCCCAAAAGGGGCATTGTATTCTATGATGGGCCTGATGAGGGATGAATAAAGGGCACGATTACCTCTCTTGATCTAGATGTGAAACCCTTCGTGATGAGGTGGGCTATGTAGAAGGTCTTTCTAACCACTTTGGCAATGTGGTTTTCAAAGGAGAGATTGCTATCAACTTGGGTCCCCAGGTCCCTAATAACTTTCTCTGTACTTAATGGGTTTCCGCCTATGTGGTAATTTGTGGGCACATTGTTTTTGCCAAAGGGTATGACTATACATTTTTTGGCATTTAGCTTTAGACCATGGCGCTGGCACCAGTTATCTGTCTCTGTGAGACCTTTTTGAAGGATGTTTGTGTCAGCTGGAGAGTTGATTATGGTGCCCAGTTTGCAGTCGTCTGCGAACTTGGTGAGCCATAGTCCTCCCACGTTTGCCTGTACCTCGGAAAAGTATATACTGAACAAAAGTGGTCCCGGGACAGAACCCTGTGGGACGCCACTTGTGACTGGTTTCGAGTCTGTCATGGCTCCAGCAACTCTCACTCTGTGGGTTCTGTCTTTGAGCCAGTTTGCGACCCATCTTGTGACATAGGGGTTTATATTTAAGCTGGATAGCTTATCTATGATGCCCGAGTGGGGTATTGTGTCAAATGCCTTTGCAAGGTCCAGATAGGCTGTGTGGACTACCTTCCCTTCATCTATGTCTTTGGTGACTGTTTCAAAGAAGTCAACCAGGTTCAAAAGGCAGGATCTGCCCTTGACAAAGCCGAACTGGGTAGGATCTAGTGTCTGTAGGTCCCCAATGTCTTTGTTTATGAGCTCCATGATGATCCTCTCCATAGCCTTGCAGACTAAGCTAGTCAGACTTATGGGCGATAGTTTCCAAGGTCCGTAGAGGCTCCACCTTTGTGGAGTGGGACTACTGTTGCTACGCCATTCTGTGGGCACATATCCTGTAGTGAGGCTGAGATTGTATAGCTGTTTTATTTGAGGATTAGTTCCTCTTGGAGTTCATGTAGGACGCAACCTGGGACGCCATCTGGTCCCATGGAAGCAGTGTTTTTTACTTTGGAGAGGGCAGCCTTCACCTGAGCATCAGAGATGTTTGGGGAGGCAGCCCTCTGCTGGGATAGATACTTGCTCTTTTGGGAGGGAGGGGTGGAGAAGTTTGCACTGAACCTGTCTGCCAGGTTATTGGCGATGTCTGTGGGTTCAGTGTATTTTTTGTCATTTAGAATCAACTCAGAACAAGTCTGGGAGTTGCATCCCAGATTTCCAACATAACTGAAAAAAGCCTTATGATTGTCTTTGGTGTCCTGTGCAATTTTTCTCTCGAAGCTGGCCTTGGAGGATTTTATGAGGGATCGTAATTTTTTGCTAGTACTGATCAGAGATGCCTTCCTATTAGGGATTTTGCTCTGTCATGTAGTAGCTTCCTCCTGTTGTACAGTTTATTTATGGCAGGGGTCCACCAGACTGGACGCCTGCCTTTGGATGATTGGGTCTTGGTTTTGTTTGGGATAGCATTATCCATGCATTCCTGGAGATGTCAGTAGAATACGTTTATATAGGATTCTGCAGTTTGGACCATAGTTTCCACTGGCCCTGGGGCCTTGAAGGATTCCACTTCAGTTTTGAGAAGTGATAAGTTCGCTTTTGAGAAGTTTTTCACTGTGGTTTTCTGGGCTGGGGGTGGGGTCGGGATGTGGACATCCAGTGAGATTAATTTATGGTCTGATCTTACCAATGAGGGATATACTTCTGGTGTGGAGCATAGAGTCCCCATGTTGGTAATGATCAGGTCTAGTATGTTGTCCCCTCTTGTGGGAGTGGTGACTAGTTGTTCCATAGCATTTGAGTTTATAATTTCCAGGAACCTTTGGGCTAAGGTGCTGGGGCTTGAGTAGTGCTCCCAGTCAATGTTTGGGTAGTTGAAGTCGCCCAATATAATGGTGTTTGGAGAGATCTTCATGTTCTCCAATGTTTTCAGGAAAGCCAAGTGGGATTCCTGACTTTGAGAGGGTGGTTTGTAGGATGCTATAAACTGAAAAGCAGTCTTGCCCACTGTTAGTTGCACATGGATGGTCTCCGATACTTTGTGCAATGCCACTAACCTGGAGGTGTGGATATCCTTGATAAATATGGAAACTCCTCCATTTGTGGTTGGTCCGGTTTTGCCGAAAAGCATGATATGAGGTATAGCCTGCTAGTGCTGGGGTGCTCTCTGGAGCCTTGAACCAGGTTTCTGTCACTGCACAGATATCGATGTTCTCCATACTGAGGAGAGCTTGAGTGCATGCATCTTGAGGTTAAGACTTCTGGCTTAGTAGCATTACCCTTAGTTTCTTGTTCCTTGTGCTGTCTATGGGGTGGGTTTGACTTTTGAGCCTTGCCTAAAAAGGCACTATGGGGTGGCAGGAGCCTTGCCAATATCTGAAAGCCCAGTGGTGACAGGTGCAAGCCGTCCCTAGCGAAGCAATGTGGCTTGTCGAGCATGTCATCCCAGGCTGACAGACACTGGATCCCCTTTGAATGACACCAAAATTTTAGCCAATTGTTAAAATCGATCATTTTGTCGTTGTACTGTGGCATCATTCTAGGTGAGGGTAAGATGCTGCTCAAGGTCAGGGTCATACCAGCCTGGGCTACATGATCAGAGAGCTCCTCTATGTCTCTTTTCATGTAGTCCAGGGAGGTACATCTCAGGTCATTCACACCAGCATGTACAATAACTGAGTCATATTTGTATTTGCTTTGGAGTGACCTGAGTGCTTGTGTTATGTGGCGGATCCTAGCACCCGACAGGCAGCTCACCGTGACCTTCTCTTTATTCAGCCTGGTGAGTGGGACGTCAGTGTGTCTGACAATAGTCACCTATTACAAGAGTATCAGGTGTGTTATTCAGCCTTAAGGGATGTGGCTGCTTGGCACACTGACTTTGTGGGCTATGTGTTGTGCGTGTTTTGTTTTGAGGTAGCGTTTGCTTGGATGTCTGCTTTGGAGGTCTCTGTTGCTTAGGTAGATTTTTATTTAGAGCCTCAGTATGTTTTGTGTATTTATGTGTTTGGTTGCTGATGTGGTGGGACTATGTGATACTGGAATTGTGTTGTGTGAGGTTACCTTCTCCTCCTGACTGGTTACACCAGTTTTGAGATGAGAGAGCTCAGCCTCCAGTTTGGCTAAATAGTTGCATCTCTCACATATATTTGAACCTGTTTGGAGGAGGAGAGGGTTGTCTGTGTACATGAGACAGTTGTAACATTGCCTCAAAATTCCCAGATTCACCAGCTGGACTGGAGAGGAAACCATTGACTGACCTTTGGACATGCTAGAGTAATATAGGGAAACTGAATTTAAGACAGACCAATAGGGGACAGGGTAATCGTAAAGAGTATAAGAGTAAGTAGTGCTTATGGTTTAATAGTGCTAACTTGTAGGATTACTTAATTGGACCAGTGAAGGACCTTAGAATGAGAATATGGTGTTTAAATTGAGAGATAGAGCAGTTCTAAGGGAAAAAGTGAAGAGCAGACTTTGTGGAGCCAGGAATAGTTTAAGCCCAATTAGGCTGGCGCGCTGTTGCGGCTATGCACAAAACGCGAAAAGAGGGTTTTAAGAGAGGAAGATGAAGGAGTTTGGAATTGACCCAAAATGGCCAATAAAACTACAGTTTCAAGTCAGTAACCACTCCCACAGGGGCAGGCAGGCTGCTCAATGTTTTCACTGCCCTGATCAACGGAGAGACTTCCCTTTAGCCCAAGCAAAAATGGCCTCACAGAAACTTACAAACAGTTCAAAAACAGCAAGCCTGTAACTGAACTTTTTTAAATCTCAGAAAAGTGGGAAAAAAGCAAGATTTTTTTGTTTTTGTTTTTTCAGAGATAGCAGAGGTTCACAAGTATTAACAAGTTATAACAGTGCAGTAAATGACCCCACAAGAGTGCTAGGCCAAAGACAGATAAAATGCAAGTTTTGAGAA
The DNA here is from genome assembly GCF_019279795.1 of Protopterus annectens. Lineage (NCBI taxonomy): Eukaryota > Metazoa > Chordata > Ceratodontiformes > Protopteridae > Protopterus > Protopterus annectens. Next base: position 1,490,139,381 of record NC_056729.1, on the reverse strand, counting down.
AACGATTTTAAAACAAGTGCAAACAGGAAATTCAGTAAACAGCTTTAGGTTGTGCTCTAAATACAGTTACTAATGCAGAAATCATGTTTAACAAGCCAGAAAATGCTCAAAATAGGCGGCTATGCAGAAAAACTTAGCAAATAAACAGAGGAAAAATACTTAAAATCTCAAAAGTGGCTCCTTTCTTCTCTCAGCGTTTTCTCCTCTTGGTGGGTGCTTCACCAACAGCCAACAAGCCTGAAAAGATGCCAAAACCACGAGGCAACCAGGTTTTAAGAGAGGAAGATGAAGGAGTTGTGCCAGTCTTGCCCACCTGTGGCAGGTACTGGCAATGGGCAGCAGGTTTACCCTGCACCTACATTGATAGCATACTAACAGCATTCCCTGGTGTCAGTGGCATCTGTCTATACAGGGCATGCTGTCGGGCATGGTATGTTTGTTGTGGGTCACATGTGAAGGCACCACAGGTGGTGCAGGTGTCCTTTGGGGACCATGGAGGAGGTGCACTGTCTGCGTGTAAGTGCATATTGGACAGATGAGCAGGGTGACATGCCCTCTGTAGCCCACTGTTATCCCTCTATAGTTACTATCGGTGGCCAATATGCAGTGTACTACCCACATATTAGCTGTTGCCTAGGCATGCATGTATATGAGACATGGGTTGAGAGTGGGTCCTGGGTAATACTGGGGTTGCTAACTGTGATTGTCTGGCCTTGATGTCACATATATTGGTATGGCTTTGCACCCCAGCCTCTCAACTATTTTACATCTGTTATCCCAGTATGGTTCACATTGTGATATAGCGTAGGTCCACCATATAAGAAATATGCAAAACCCACTCCACATTGGCCACAGGTGTTACACCCACCTCTACACAAGATACAAGTTACAAACACACACACCTGTCATGTGTGGGAGTAGAACCTCTATTGAACCAGTTTATTACACTACAGCACTACACAGTTATAGTATGCGCCACGGACATTATTGGAGTACTTGTTCCCCAAAGGTCTATTTCACAATGAATGATATCAGCAGGATTACCAAAATAGGGCATTTCAAATGTACTGCAAGTGAGTAGCCAAAAATGGATTGCTCCCTACACAGACAGTGAGACACACACAAAACATCCACAATCAACATGTGTGAATATAGAACCCATGACCGAGGTCTATACCATACTACAGCATGGAACTGTTATAGGACGCACCACAAGGATTACAAGAGAATGCCTTCCTCAAAGGTGTATTTCACAAGGAATGACATCAGCAGGATTACCAAAGTAGGGAATTTCAAATGTACTGCGAGTGAGTAGCCTAAAATGCATTGCTCCCTACGCAGACAGTGAGACACACGCAAAACATCCACAACTGACATGTGTGGGTATAGAACCCCTGACTAAGGTGTATATCATACTACAGCATGGAGCTGTTATAGGACACACCACAGGGATTACTAGAGACCTTGTTCCCCAAAGATGTATTTCACAAGGAATTACATCAGCAGGATTGCCAAAGTAGGGCATTTCAAATGTACTGTGAGTGAGTAGCCTAAAATGCATTGCTCCCTACACAAACAGTGAGACACACACAACACATCCACACCCGACATGTGTGGGTATAGAACCCCTGAGAGTGGTCTATATCACACTACAGCATGAAGCTGTTATAGGACACACCATGGGGATTACTAGAGAGCTCCTTCCCCAAAGGTGTGTTTCACAAGGAATGACATCAGCAGGATTGCCAAAGTAGGGCATTTCAAATGTACTGTGGGTAACTAGCCTATAATGCACTGCTCTATACACAGACATTGAAACACACACACAAAACATCCAGAACTGCTATGATTGGGGATGGAACCCTAACACAGTTCTAAATCACACTCCAGCAGTCTGCAGTTACTGGATGCGCTACAGAGATTACTGGGTTACAACGTTCCCAGAGGTGTATTTCTAGGTGGGTGACATCAGCAGCCTTGCCAAAGTTGAGTATATGAATTGTAAGGAGTGTGAGTACCCTAAAAAGCATTGTTCTTTACTCAGTCAGAGACAGACACACACACACACACACACACACACACACACACACACACACACACACACACACACACACACACACACACACACACACTTGTCAAGTTTGGGGTTAGAGCACATACCTAACTACGTTATCACACTACAGCAGTATGCAGTTACAGGACGTGCTACAGAGATTACGGGGCTGCTACTTTCCCAGATGTGTATTTCTAGGTGGGTGACATCAGCAGCCTTGCCAAAGTTGAGTATATGAATTGTAAGCAGTGTGAGTATACTAAAACGCATTGTTCTCTACTCAGTCAGAGACAGATGGCCACACACACACACACACACACACACACACACACACACACACACAGTTGCCAGGTCTGGGGTTAGAATACCTACCTAGCTACTTTATCACACTACAGCAGTACGCAGTTACAGGAAGTGCTATGGAGACTATTGGGTTACGACCTCCCAGAGGTGTATTTCTAGGTGGGTGACATCAGCAGCCTTGTCAAAGTTGAGTATATGAATTGTAAGGAGTGTGAGTACTCTAAAAAGTATTGTTCTCTACTCAGTCAGAGCCATATGGACACACACACACACACACACACACACACACACACACACACACACACACACACACACACACACACACACACACACACACACACACACACACAGTTGCCAGGTCTGGGGTTAGAACACCTACCTAACTACTTTATCACACTACATCAGGACATAGTTACAGGACAAGCGACAGAGATTACTGGGCTACAGTAATTTCCCAAAGGTGTATTTCATATTGGATGACCTCAGCAGGCTTGTCATAGTAGGGCTAAGGGGAGGGTGGTGTGTGCATGGGCCATAACCCATTCATCTAGGGGTTGACATGCCACATTCAGGCACACATGGGGTCATATGTCACAGGTACATGTATACAGCTACTAGATGACTCCTTCCTTGTACAGTCATGTTGCACAGCTGGCATGTGCCCCACATAGTCTGTAATGCTGACAGATACTGGTGGCTAGTATCTGCAGTGAGTGACATCTGCACCTCATGTGTTTGAGGCCCTTTGGCTGTGTGCTGGGAGGGCCAGGCCTGGATGGCTTCTTGTCACAGTGACCTTCTTTCACACATCTATGTACATCTACCTTTGGCTTATGTTAGTGTGTTGTCCTGACATATATGTCTGTATTCCAATCCACTGTGTGTGCAAGGCATGAGTGGTGCATACTGACAAGTGTCTGCACTAACAACTGCAACTGCCAGATATATCTGGTCCACTGGTGTTTGCAGTCATGGCCTTGTGTTTAAGTGTGTGAACATGCCCAGTATGACCTTTCAGTATGTTGTAGACTGACATTGCCTTCATTTTTCTAAGTGTGTGAGCATGCCCAGTATAGCCATCTGTAGTGAATTTGTGGATCAGTCCAGGTAGTTTGTGCTGTAGTGCTGACCTTTGTGTTGTACACCAACAGGTAGCATGCTGTCTCTGCAGAGTATCCATCAATCATTTGGCTTTGACTGTTACTACATTTTTGCATAGCAGGGGGGGGCACACCTGACAGTTTCTACATTTCTATACAGGTGTGAGGGGGCACACCTGACTGTTATTGCATTGCTATGTAGGATGGGGGGCACACCTGACTATTTCTACATTTCTACATAGGGTTGGGGGGCACACCTGACTGTTATTACATTACTATGTAGGATGGTGGGGGCACACCTGACTATTTCTACATTTCTACACAGGTGTGGGGGGCACACCTGACTGTTTTTACATTACTATGTAGAATGGGGGGGGGGCACATCTATTTCTACATTTCTACACAGGGTTGGGGGCACACCTGACTGTTTTTACATTACTATGTTGGATGTGGGGGTACATGTGAAACATGTACACATTTGTTATGACCATACTGGTATGTTAGGTACTCCATTTCTTTCTGTATTGCTAACTATCATGCTGACTAGAGGCATACCAGTGTACTACAGATTGTGGCTTTGGTTCCCTACATATTATTTTCTGACTTCCTATCCTTCAGAACTAACATCCTACTGCCTGTCCTGCTGTGGTCAGTGTGTGTAGGCCTGGTGGGGGTTAACCATAGCCATCATTCTGGGGCCATGGCACAGGCTCTGTTTGGGTTTGTCTACATCTGTCCTGCTGGCTGAGACTGTTGTTGGGTATGTGAACTGTCCTGACTGGCATGTGTGGGTCATATGGGCACACATGTCACACAGCACATTTCCTGCAGTGGGTTTTGTCACCCTGTGTAGTACTGGCTACTATGGTGACTCCAGTATGTGTTACAGATGTCATGCTGTCTACTGTCTGCTGCCATAACATTCAGCCACCACATTCCCTTGCATGCTCACATCCATACCATAGCTACAGGTAGCAACACATTCTAATCCATTTGGCAATTGGTAGGTTGACTGACTTACCTTGTGGGTGTGTCAGACTTGTGGATGGTGCTGGAGGGCTGCCTAAGTCAGATGCACATCATACACTCCCTATACATGGTTGAGCACAGGTAGTGTCATATTTAGCATCCTTTTCACTGTATGTGCGAGTCAGAAAGAGGTGTCATTCCCTGGGACCCTACTGTGTCAGTGCATGTGCTATGTGTTGCCTCTTTGCCAAGGCCAGGGCATACTGGGCATGCCTTCTTCTGCCTACTGGGGCAGGCTCAGGCTGTTCCTCCCCCGGGTCACTCTGTGCCTGTGCAGGCCTTGGCATTAGTGGGGGGGCTGTGTGGCCTTGCCCCATACTGTTTCTGCTGCAGCTATTTCCACAGGATCATATTGTGTAGAATAGCACATACCATAACAGTTTGGGTACATGTAGCTGGTGAATACTGCAAGGCTCCATCGGATGTGTCCAGACACTGGAACTGTGACCTGAGTATCCCAAACACATGCTCTATTATATGTCTGGCCTGTGAGTGTGCCTCATTATGCCATTGTTGCTCAGGTGTGTGTGCATTTCTGATGGGTGTCATCAGCCACGGTTCCAGTGTGTACCCAGCATCCCCCACTAACTGACCGTAGGGGATGTCCCCATTGGCAAATCTCTGGTACAGCTGCATCAGATGCCATATGTGGGAATTGTCATAGCTTTCAGGGCAGCCAGCACACACCTTCACTATAATGCCCTGGGCATCACAAATGACCTGGAAGTTGATAGAGGGGATGCCCCTGCGGTTGATGTAGGCCCTACCCTGCTCATGTATGTGCGTGCAGTCTATAGCACCCACTGCCCAAGGGTATTCTGCTATTTGGTGGAAGAGATGCATATTGCTGGTCAACACCTCACAGGTGTTGAGGAAATATACATGCTCACTGGCATGTGCTGACATGGCATCCAGGAACTGGTGGAATACTCTGGATGCTGAGGCCTGTGAGATCTCCATGTTATCCCCAGTTGGGCTTCGGGAGGTACCAGTGGCTAGTATACCTAGGTCTACACATACCTTGGTATCCACGGGGATGGGTTCCCCTCGGTCAGTTTGGTGTGTCAGGTGTGGCTGGCACAGCTCAACAATTTGCTGTAGGAGGTCTCTGTCCACCCTATAGCGCTCCACTATCTCCAACTCATGTAGCCCCTGGTAGGTTACCCTGGGTCTATACACTCTTCTCTGTCTCCTCACTGTGGGTTGTTCAGCAGCATTCACATCCACACCACCCTCAGCCAATTGCACATGTTGTTCTATGTTACCTGCTGCAGCCCTTCTCATTTTGTAGGTTTGTTTGTTAAAATGTACCCGTTTGTATACACCAGTGGTGTAGAGTGTGGGAAAAATCAGAGGGGAAGGTGTTTGCTTAGTTTATAGTAGTGTTCTGGGCTGGGCTGGTCTGCTGTCTGTGTAATTGGCTGATTCTGATGCATTTCACCTGCAAGTTAAGCTAGTTCTCCTGATTACCTTCCTACTGCTGTTTTCCCTTTCCATTGCCTTCCTTTTTAAGCCCCTGTGTGCACCGTGCAAACAGAGTGCTCAAATATGCACACTGCTGCTATTTCCTGGTTTAACTTTTTTTTTTCTTCCTATAAAACACAGTGCATGGCATGCACACCCGCTTAGGCATTGTAAAGAGTGCTAGGCAGGTTTAGACACACCCCCTAGCTTAGCTGTGCTAAGCTAGGAGCAATCCCAAGCCACAGGGCTCCAATCCGCTTACAATATGCCTGACACACACCCCCATGATGTCACCTATATCCTAGTCTTGCACTCAGCTATTCATACTCTTACACTGTTGGGATCTGCCTCACATCCTGGGGAAAACTGTGATTCACTATCCTTCCCCTCATTTGCATAGGATTGCCTGCTAATGCATAGTTACATGTCTCACACTGGGCCTCCCCTCTTAGCAACCATTACTCACTGGCCAGGTTGTCTTCTACCTGCCATTGACTTGCATAGCAAAATACTGATTTTAGTTAGAATGCTTATTTTAGGTTTATTTTATTATTTTCCTCTGATCCCATTTGCGCGCCACTGCCCTATGCTTAAACAGCCGAGATCCGCGAAAAAAACGATAAAAGTTGTTTTTTTTTTTTTTTTTGTTATTTTTTTGCAATGTCAATGGCCTTATACTTGGCCATTGGCATGCTTTCTCTATGATATGCAGCCTTTATTTGGTGCTGTCATAGCTCAGTTTCAGATTTTGTAGAAATGTACTCAGTTACTAACCGAGTACATTTCTGCAGATAGCACTAGTCTTGCATGGGCTATTGCAAGCTTACTGGATTGCAAAATCACCTAATTTGCATTGCACTCCCCTACAGGCTGTTCCTGGATCGCACGGCAGACATATTGCCTGCTAGAGCTCCTGCACTAATCATGCACACTGTGCAGGGCATAGATAATCCGGGGGAATATCCAAACTGCATAAAATATACAAAAAAGGAGAAATAACTTTATTTTTTTGCTATGTGCTACTTTTTCATATTAACTAAAACTATTCAAAGTATCCAAAATGTGCAAAGTGTTTCCAAGTGTGTGAGGTATTACAATGCTGTTATCTTGCAAAGTAAAGTTGTTTTAAAGTATATTTTTGCATTTGAATATTATTACAAGTACCTGGTGTGTGTGACTGTTCATACGTAATTATAAGGGCCATTTTGCATTGTGTTTTACTATAATCTGTGGGCATGGCAAAAGGATTTCATAGACCTGCATTGCTTGCCTGATAAGAATATTGCAGAAAATTGGAGAGTGTTTCAGCTGGAATATGCTATTTTCATAAAGGATGCTTTTTCTGACAAAGACACTCATACAAAAACATTTATTCTGCTTAATTTAGTTGGTTCAGAAGCCATTGAAAGAGAGAGTTTATTTGTGTATGCACCTGCAGTGTTTGCAGGGGAGGGGGAAGACCACACTATTGTGGTACTGGCTGAAACAAGGGAAGACCCAGAGTGCTTAAAATGTAAATTTAGAGAAATGTGTAAACCCCAAACAAATGTTATAATGGAAAGGCACTTATTCTACACAAGGGATCAAAAGCCTGGTGAAACTTTTGCAGCATATATAACTGACTTGAGAAACAAGGCTAAAGTGTGCAGATTTGGTGATTTGAAAGAGAGTTGATGAAGGACAGGCTTGTGAGTGGTATTAACAATGACACAGTGAGGAAGATTTTGCTTTGAGACAGTGATTTAACTTTAAATAAGGTCATTGAGATTTGTCAGATATACAAGCTTACAGCACAGCACACAAGTATGCTTACAAATGAGAATAGCAGTGTAAGGCATAATGACAAAGTAAAAACATGTGCCCCCATCTAACTTCATAGTCAACTGTCATAATTGGGATGGAAATCACAAACCCAAAAGAGGGAAGTGCTTAGCTTTTGGTCAGTAGTGTCATTCTTGTGATAAGTGGAATCATTTCAAAAGGATTTGTAAATCAAATAAGACATTATTTTATTAAAAGAGGGAATTCCAAGAGGCAAGTTGATCATCTAGAAAGCTGCAACCTTGCTTTTTATGTTGATTGTGTGTCTGTGCTTAGTGAAACAGTTAATGCAGTAAATATGTGGGCAAAGAATGGCATCTTTTGTACTGTTTGAATTAATGGGAGTTCCATAGAGCTCAAAGTAGATACTGGCTCAAAGTGCAATGTTATGTCAGCAGAAATGTTAGAGTAAAAGCTGCAGAACACGATGACTTCACAAAGTGTGTGAAGATTGTTGCTTATGGTGGTGAAGAGATTCAAACCAAAGGCTCACTAGTTCTTTTATGTTACTCTGTTGGGAACAGCTATGGCTTGCAATTTTTCTTAGTCAAGAGACATACATAGTCATTATTAGGCTTCAGAGATAGTTTGAATGTGGGACTGCTTTCACTCAAGTCATTACATCCGAGTGATGCCTACAGGTGCATCTGCAGTTAACTCCTACTGACACTTCTAGGCATCAAATATTGCTTGTTCATATTTGTATCAATAATTCCAAACCATGCTATATACAAGGTTTTAAAAGATTCAGTCTTAAAGCTTACACAATGGCAAACTCAACTACATTAATATTTGACCTCTGTCTAGTGCAGGTAAAAATATATTAACTGTTGTTTTTATGATATTAATTTATATAGATATACCCCAGGATTCAGCTAGCTCTGCACGGTGTGCAGGAATAGTGCAAGAGCTGCTGCAGGCAATATGGCAGATGTGCAATCCAGGAATGAGCTCCCTGGATATGCATGGGTGCTCCTGCACTATTCCTGCATGGACATAGCCCCTGTATGCTAATTACCTCATTTGCTGGTGAAAACCATTCGCAATCCAGGAAGCAGGCAAGCGTCCATGCAGGAATAGTGTAGACTGCAGAAATGTATTCAGCCAGTAGCTGAATACATTTCTGAAAATTACAAAATGGAGGCATGACAGCTCATAAAAAGCATGTATTATAGGGGTTAGGCATGCCAGTGACCAAATATATGACCATAGGCATGAAAAATAGTTTCAAAATAAAAAAAATAACATTTTTTTTGGCCGATTTTGGCCATTTAAGCATAGGGCAGTGGTGTGCAAACAGGATCGGCCCAAAAATAAGAAAAAAAGCTGGAAATAAGCTTTTAAACCAAAATCATCATTTTGCCATAATAGTCAATGGCATGCATAAGACAACAAGACCATGGAATAGTGGTTGCTAAAGGGGAAGGCTGAGTGTTAGTTTTGTAACCATGCATTAGCAGTCAGTTCTATGCAAATGAGGAGAAGGATACTGAATCACAGATTTCCCCTCAGTGCTAGCTTGCACCCAACAGTGTAGGTGCAATAACACCATGGTCTAAGCCTAAGAGCTAGATGACCTCATGAGGGGGAGTGTTATGACAGCTGTAAGCTTATTGGAGCACAATGGCCAGTGTTTGCCCTTAGCTAAGCACAGCTAAGGAAGGGGGTGTGTCTGAAGCTGCCTAGCAGTATTTACATTGCCTAAATGGGTATGCCCACAGCGCACCAGGTTTTAAACAAAAAAAAACAGGAAATAGCAGCTCCATTCACATCTGAGCACTGGGTATGCGCGATAAGACTCGGGGCTTAAAAGAGAAGACAATGGAAAGGGAAAACAGCAGTAGGAAGGTAATCAAGGAGAACTAGCATAGCTGGCAAGTGAACTGTATCAGAATCAGCCAATTACACAAGCAGCAGCCCAGGCCAGCCCAGCACACTACTATAAACTATGCAAATACTTTTCGCTCTTTTTTCCCCACAAACTTTGCAAAACCAGTGGTGAAATTTTACCTAGCAAAACCAAAAAAATGATAGGGGCTGCTGTTGCTCTCATAAATCAATATTTGGAAGAGGCTGAAGGTGGTGAGGATGAGAATGCTGATGAGCAACCCACAGTGAGGAGAAGGAAAAGAGTGTACAGACCCAGGGTAGCCTACCAGGGGCTACATGAGCTTGAGATAGTGGAGTGCTATAGGGTGGACAGGGACGTCCTACAACAAATTGTTGAGCTGTGCCAGCCACGCCTCACACACAGAACCAACAGAGGGGAACCCATCCTAGTGGATACCAAGGTATGTGTAGGCTTAAGAATACTAGTCACAGGTACCTTCCAAAGGCCAACTGGGGATATCATGGGGATCTCACAGGCATCAGCATCCAGGGTACTCCACCAGTTCCTGGATGCCATGTCAGCACATGCCATTGAGCACATATATTTCCTCAACACCCGTGAGGCATTGACCAGCAATATGCATCTCTTCCACCAAATAGCACAATACCCTGAGGTAGTGGGTACTATAGACTGCACGCACATACACATCACAGCACCACCCATCAAGCGGGGTTGGATCCACATAAACTGCAAGGGCTTCCCCTCCATAGGTTCATAGGTTCATAGGTAGGTACTAGGCTATCATCCCAAGGGCCTAAGTAAGCCTAGCCAACAAGGTTCCCTGGGTTACATCACCCAAGAAAGTTAATTTCTTGTGCCTCTGTCTAGCAGAGCCCCTGAACTGATCCCTGGGTGCATTTCCTATTTTCCATCCACTCATCAAGATTTTTCTTGAAGAGTGCTAATGAGGAACTTTGCTTGACATAAATGGGTAGCTTGTTCCAAAGTCTAAGAAGTCTCTAGGACAGGAATCTATCCATCTAGCATGTCCTGTTTATTGTGTTGACAAGGTTTAGCTCCCTAGAGCGTGTAGCTCAGAGGGATTGGGATTTCTTTAGGTGTAGCATGTCCATCTCTGGGTTTAACATAGCTTTATATGTTAGGCAGAGATCTCCTTGGAGTAGGTGATATGCTACAGAGTAAAGCTGGAGTTTTTTGAGATGGTCAGTGTAGGGCATCTGTTTGAGGCCAGTAATCCTCTTTGTGATGTACTTCTGTGGCCTTTCAAGCTGCTGCAGATGTCTTGTGGGGTACATTCCAAAAGGGGAATTGTACTCTATAATGGGTCTAATGAGTGCTGAGTAGAGGGGAACAATGACCTCTTTTTTTCCTGGATGAGAACCCGTCTGTGATGAGGTGTGCCACACAGAAGGATTTCCTGACTACTATGGCAATGTGATTATCTCAAAGGAGAGACTACTGTCCACCTGGGTCCCAAGGTCTCTTATCACACATTCGGCATTAAGTAGACTGCTGTTTATGCGGTAGTTAATGGGTACAGAGTCTTTACCAAAGGGGATGAAAATTAACTTTTTGGCATTGAGCTTGAGGCCATGACTCTGACACCAGGCCTCTGTCTCAGTGAGGCCTTTCTGTAGGATGTCCACATCATTTGGGGACTCGACTATGGCTCATAGTTTACAGTCATCTGCAAACTTCGTTGGCCAGAGGCATTCTGTGTTAGCCTGTACTTCAGAGAAGTAGACACCAAACAGGAGAGGTCCCAGGAATGAACCCTGTGGTACTCCACTTGTAACTGGTTTAAAGTTAGATTTGGAGTCTGCAGCTTTTACAGTGTGGGTTCTGTCAGTGAGCCAGTTGGCAACCCATCTTGTGACATAGGAATTTATACCTAGTTTAGTGAGTTTAGCTATAATTCCAGAATGGGGGATGGTGTGGAAAGCCTTACCCTCGTCCATGGCTTTGGTGACTGCCTCAAAGAAGTCGATCAGGTTCAGAAGGCATGACCTGCCTTTCACCAACCTGAACTGGCTGGGGTCCAGAGTTTGAAGGTTACCAATGTCTTTGCTTATGAGTTCCATGGCCTTGCAGACCAGGCTCATCAGGCTAATAGGGCGATAGTTCCCAGGATCAGTGGTGGCTCCCCTTTGTGGAGTGAGATAACTGTTGCTGTGCACCATTCAGTGGACACAAAGCCTGACGTCAGACTATGACTGAACATGGTGCTTAGGTGGGGAGCCAGTTCGTTCTGAAGTTCATATAAAATGCAGCCTGGGATGTTGTCCGGTCCCATGGATGCTATGTTTTTGGTTTTAGAGAGTTCAGCTTTTACCTGCATAGATGTGATTACAGGGACTCTACATTCTTCCTGTATAGATATGGGCCATTTAGGGGGTGAGAGGGGGTAAAGTTAGCACTGAACCTATCTGCCAGGATGTTGGCAATATCAGTTGATTCTGTAATTTTCATGCCATTGTGCTGTAACTCAGAGCAGATCTGGGTGTTGCCATTGAGATTCCTGACATAGCCATAGAACGCTTTGTGGTTGCCCTTAGAATCAATGATGATTTTGTTTTCATAGCCTGCTTTGGAGGATCTTATAAGGGATCTCAGCTTCTTACTGAGGCTGACCAGGGAGCTCCTCCACTCATGGGATTTTACTCTCTTTTGCAACAGTTTCTTCCTTAGGTTGTAGAGTTTGTTTATGGCAGGGGGCCACCAGATTGGCTTCCTTTTTTTGGAGGATAGCGTCTTGGTTCTGTTTGGGATAGCATGATCCCATGCACTCATGTAAGTGCTTATAGAGTGCATTTGTGTAGGATTCAGCAGTTTTAACTGTATTGTCCATCTGCATGGGTGTCATGAAGTTTGCCACTTCTTTCTTAAGAAGCATGAAGTTGGCTTTGGAGAAAATTTTTACCGTGGTTTTCTTAATGGTGTGTGGGGGCGGGATGTGGATCTCTAGGGTGATTATCTTATGGTTGGATCTGACCAATGAGGAGTTGATTTTAGGTGTGGAACACCGGTCACATATGTTGGTAATGACTAGGTCTAGGATATTGTTGCCCCTGGTGGGGGTGTGGATAAGTTGATCCAGGGCATTGAAATTTATGAATTCCAGAAAGCGTTGAGCAAAGGAGTTGGTGCATGAGTAGTTTTCCCAGTTAATGCTGGGGTAGTTGAACTCGCCCATTATTAGGGTGTTTTGTTGAACCCTAATATTTTCCAGTATATCAAGAAAAGAGGAGTGGGAATCCTGGGGTATGGTGGGGGAATCTGTAGCAAGCTACAATTTGGATTGCAGTTTTTCCCAGAGTTAGTTGCACTTGGATAACCTCGGATGCATTATGCTGCGCAACTAGCCTGGAGTTGTGGATATCCTTAATGAGTATGGACACACCTCCACCTTTGGTGTTCTGGTCCAGGTTAGATGTGGTATAAGTTATAGTCTGGTAATGCAGGGGTGCTCCCTAGAGCCTTGAACCAGGTCTCAGTCACTGCACAGATATCGATGGTCTCCATTTTAAGGAGTGCCTCGAGTGAGTGCATTTTGAGATTTAGACTTATAGCATTGAGTAGCATTACCCTCAGTTTTTGCTTGCCTTTTCCTGTTACAGTGGTGAATTTGTCATTTGAACCTTGCCTAAAAAAGGCACTATAGGGGTGGCAAGGGCCTTAGGTGGTATCCGGAATCCCAGGGGTAACAGGTGCAGGCCATCTCTGGCAAAGCATCGTGGTCTGTCGATTATGTCGTCCCAGGCAGACAGATACTGGATCCCCTTAAAATGACACCAGAAGCTTAGCCAATTATTGAAGTCAATCATTTTGTCCTTGTACTGCGCTATCATTCTGGGAAATGGCAGGACACTTCTCAGGGCTAGGGTCATACCTGCCTGGGCTACAAGATCGGAGAGCTCTTCCATGTCTCTTTTCATGTAGTCCAGGGAAGTACATCTCAGGTCATTCACACCAACATGGGCAATGACAGAGTCATATTTGTACTTGTTGTGGAGTGACCTGAGTGTGTGGGTTATTTGGCAGATCCTGGCACCCAACCGGCAGCTGACAGTAACCTTCTCCTTGTTTAGCCCAGTTAGTGGTACATCAATGTGCCTGACTATAGAGTTACCTATGACTAGTGTGTTGGGTACGTTGTTATGCCTTATGGGCTGTGGTTCTTTGGCACACTGGTCTGTGAGCTATGTGTCATGTGAGTTGTGTTGGGGGTGGAGGTTGCTTGCGTTTCTGCTTTGGAGGTCTCTGTTGCTTGAGCAGATTATTATTGAGAGCCTCTGTGAATGTTTTTGTGTTTCTATGTGTGGATTTTGGTGGTGTAGGTTTAGTGAGACTATGTGATGAGTGTGGTGTGATGCAAGTGTTTACCTTCTCTTCTTGACTGTCAATTTCAGTCTTGGTTGGAGAGAGCTTTTCCTCCAGTTTGGCTAGATAAGTGCAGCTCTCACATGTTGTAGTGTTGGGTGGTAGGAGGAGAGGGTTGTCTGTGTACATGAGTCAATTGCTACATTGCCTCAAGATGCCTAGATTCATCAGATAGACAGGAGAGAACGCTGGGAGCTGACCCTTGGACATGCCTGAATAAAAAAACTACTTTCCTCTAGACAAGTAAGGAAAGTGAGTATAAGAGCTGTTTTTCTCTAAGCAAGTGAGGAAAGTAAGTACAAAAACTGTTTTCCTCTAGGTAAAGAGGAAGGTTGAGTGCTATAGTAATTTGTAGTTTATTTAGTGCTAACAACAAGTTCTGAACCAGTGCTGAGCACAAATAAGCAAATTCAAGTGCTAAAACTAAGAATCTGTATCTGGATCTTGTGGTAGATAAGCTACCTAGTGCTTACCACTCCCACTGATAAGCTAGAATGCTTCCCTCCAACACAGAAAGGCTTGGGGGGCTCAGAAGCTTACAAACAGTCCTGGATACAGCAAATCTGTATCTGGACTAGACTAGTTACAGAAAAGGTAGGAAACAAGCACAAATGTGGGCTTTTAAACCAGAATGTTGAAAGATATGGAAAAACTGCCCAAACGGCCAAACAAACTACAATTTCTGGGCCAGAAACCACTCTTGTGGTAGATAGGCTACCTAGTGCTTCCCACTCCCACTGATAAGCTAGAAGGTTTCCCTCAACACAGAAAGGCTTGGGGGCTTAGAAGCTTACAAGCAGTCCTGGGTACAGCAAATCTGAATCTGGACTAGACTAGTTACAGGAAAGGTAGGGAAATTGAGCGGAAACGCGGGCTTTTAAGCCAGAAGGTTGAAAGAGATGGAAAACCTGCCCAAACAGCCAATAAACTTCAGTTTCTGGGCCAGAAACCACTCTTGTAGTAGATAGGCTACCTAGTGCTTACCACTCCCACTGATAAGCTAGAAGGCTTCCCTCCAATACAGAAAGGCTTTCGGAGCTCAGAAACTTACAAAGAGTCCTGGTTACAGCACATCTGTATCTGGACTAAACTAGTTACAGGAAAGGCAGGAAACAAGCTTAGAATTTTTTTTTGTAAAGTGGAAAGGGAGAAAGGAGAAACAGAAGATAATTCAAAATTAAGACCTAAGTGACTTACCCTTCACAAATGTTCTCTCTGTATTAGGTAAAATGAGCTAGTGACACCAGACTGGAATAGAGTTGGGATAGAGCTGAACAGATGGGACTGGTAGGAGTGTCTGAAGTCAAAATATGATCTCACTGTATTTGGTTGAGTGAGCAAATGAGGTAGACCCAGGAGGTGTGTTCAAACACAAATTTACCAGAGGGGCAGGCAATTCCAAAGCCACCAAGATTAATACCTCAAAACAAGAACAGGGACAGTAGACGGGGAAACTAACTGCAGAGACAGAGAGAGACCACAGTATTCTATGAAACAATTAAATAGAAAAATAAGTAACTACAAAGAGACAGAGACCAATGAAACAATTAAATACACAGAAAAATAAAATAAAATGCAGCACAATCTTTAACACTGCAAGTTTGTACTTAACTCAGCTAGTAATGCAGTTGATTGTAGGTATGTAGCAGAAGCCAAACAACTCAGGTATCCAACAGTAATAAATTCAAAGATATGTGACTCACTTATTAATACAGACCAACCCTCTAGGCTAAGAGTTTAACACTGAATATCAATTAAGTGAAACACAATAGCCCCCACTAACTGCAGAGACAGAGAGTGACCACAGTATTCTATGAAACAATTAAATAGAAAAATAAATAACTACAAAGAGACACAGACCAATGAAACAATTAAATACACAGAAAAATAAAATGCAGTACAATCTTTAACACTGCAAGTTTGTACTTAACTCAGCTAGTAATGCAGTTAATTGTAAGTATGTAGCAGAAGCCAAACAACTCAGATAGTGAGCAGTAATAAATCAACTGCCAGGTTGTGTTCGATGCCCAGGGCATTATAATGAATGTGTGTGCTGGCAGTCCTGGAAGCTATCATGACTCCCACATCTGGCATATGACTCAGCTGCACCAGAGATTTGCCAGTGGGGACATCCCATATGGCCTCCTAGTGGAGGATGCTGGTACCGCACTGGAGCTGTGGCTGATGACACCCTTCAGAAATGTACACACACCTAAACAAGAAGTCCATAATGAGGCACATGCACAAACCAGAATCATAATAGAGCGTGTTTTGGATGCTCAAGTCACGGTTCCAGTGCCTGGACATATCCGGTGGAGCATTGCAGTACTCTCCAGCTGCATGTACACAAATTTTCATTGTATGTGCCATGCTACAATATATGATCCTGCAGAAACAGCTGCAGCAGGAACAGCATGGGGCAGGGCCATACAGCCCTCTCCACTGCCAAGGCCAGCACAGGCACAGAGTGACTCAAAGGAGAAACAACCTGAGCCTGCCTCTGTAGGCAGAAGGAGGTGTGCCCAGTATGCCCAGCTTTGGCAAAGAGGCCACACATAGCACATACACTGACACTGTAGAATCCCAGGGAATGACACTTCTCTCTGACTCACACATACAGTAAAAGGGATGCCAAACATGACACTACCTGTGCTTTACCATGTATAGGGAGTGTACTATGTGCATCCGACATAGTCAGCCCTCCAGCACCATCCTCAATACTGGCACAGCCACAAGGTAAGTCACTCTCCCTATCAACTGCTGAATGGAGTAATATGTTTCTGCTACTTGCATCTATGGTATGGATGTGAGCATGCAAGGGAATCGAGTGGCTGAATGGGATGGAAGCAGATATTAGCCATCTATATGGGCAGCATGAAATCCATAAAAAATACAGGTGTCAACAAAGTAGGCAGTACTAGACAAGGTGACAAATCCCACTGCAGGACATGTGGTGGGTCAAATGTGTGACCATAGGACATACACATGCATGTCAGTGAGGCTGACATACCCAACAACAATCTCAGCCAGCAGGACAGGTGTAGATGACCACAAAGAAAGGTTGTGCTAAGGCCTCCAGTTGATGGCAACGGAGAACAGCCCCCTCCAGACCTACACAGACAGACTACAACAGGTCAGGCAGTTGGATGTTAGTTCTGAAGGGTAAGAAGTCTGAAATTGAAATGTAGGTCAATAAAACCTAAGATCTGTACTCCACTGATATGCCTCTAGTCTGCATGATAGGTCAGAATACAGAATGAAATGGAAGCCAACAGAGTACCTGAAATACCAGTACAGTCATACAAAATGTTTACAGTTGTCAGGTGTGCCCCCCAATTGTAAATAGAAATGTAGTAACATCTATGTGTGGGTTTAGTAACAGTGGAGCACAGACTACCTGAGCTGACCAAATTAGCAGGATAGATTGTTGCACGTGTACAATATGCAAGGCTCTGTGTGTTAAGCTGTTGTGTGTTGTATATTGTGTGAAAGTGGTCAGCATGTAGGCATGGAGAGTTGTGTCCTGGTGGTCTGTGGCCAGTACTGTTGATGACAGGGCCATGTTCTGACAGCTGCAGTGCCAAACACAATGCATCCAAACAAGACCCAATCCAGCAGTCATCCATACTCATTGTTCGGATGTAATATCTGTTACCATCTGAAAGATGGACATACCATGAATGTGGGCCCAGACATACACACAGTACACAGGTGGAAGTACCCTAGACAGAGTATATAAAATGTAGCTGCACACACCTTTGGAATTGTACATACAGATTAGCAGCACATTAGTTGTCTGTGTAGTATGGAATACTGATGTAGCCTGGCTAATCACTGGCAGACCACAAAAGGCACAGTTATGAAGTAATGAGTAACTGCTGATGTCCCTGCACAAGCCAGCATAAGAGGAATGTCGCAGATATATCTGTGAGTCAGCTGCAAGATGCTTCCATAGCACACATGCACTCATCTCACACCACCATCAGCCACAGGTTCATCACAAGTCATATCCCTACTGTTGGGAATGAGTACAGTATGACCCCCACTTCTGTATGGGGATACCCACAGAATGCAGCATGCTGAAGAGGTGTCCCATGCAGGTGTGTCCTTAGCTGTAAGCAGCACCTTGCCAGCATCTACACTAATGGATTAATAAGGCAGGAACTATTGCCATTAACACCTCACACACCTACCCTGTAACCCCAGGGGAATCCAGTAGCTTGCAGCCTGGGACTGTAGGAGTGACAGCATGCACT
Organism: Protopterus annectens; assembly: GCF_019279795.1. Taxonomy (NCBI): domain Eukaryota; kingdom Metazoa; phylum Chordata; order Ceratodontiformes; family Protopteridae; genus Protopterus; species Protopterus annectens. Next base: position 1,490,121,123 of record NC_056729.1, on the reverse strand, counting down.
GGCTTGCTACAGATGGCCTGCATCACTACCAAATGCCCTACAGTCCTCTTTCAAAGGCCTGTGCCTCACCCATACTGCCAATGTATGTTATCTCATGGGGTCCCAAATAACAACATAACACAGTCCACAGAACACAAATGAATGGCCATGTCAACAAATCCCAGTAGCCCACCATGTCTTACTGCATGAACTGTGGACCAACCCCTAAAGACCGCTGGCATGAAGGGATAACTATAGGGATACTTATCAGATATCGCTCATGTAATGTTAGGAAGAGGATAGAATAACAGAGGGGGATGTAGAAGCATGGATGCCATGGAGTGTGTGAAGTCTGAAACTCTGATGTGTGCCCATACTATCCCTGCCTGCAAACCCAGTAATGGGTGGCTGCAAACCTGCTCATAAACCACAATGTGAAGGGGAACTGACCAGATATATGAGACCTGCCTCTGGATAACCTGTGTAAATCTGTACAGCTGAGAGGTATGGCCACAGCAGGATATGGCCATTCTGTCATGTCGATAGATGTACAAGCAGGGGATCCTCAACCACCACAGTACCAAGGTGCTGGACCATTTACACAGACCCATCAGCAAGTGTCTGCAGCTCCCTCTCCAGAATGGTATGAGTGTGCAAGAATATGTAAGCTGCAGACCACAATACTGGACACAGCTTCATTCATCTTGTATTCCCCAGGAAATTACTGTGAGCAAATAAGTATATCTGTCAGTAGTTGATGACATAATTTATCACAGATTAAACAGTACATATGTCTGAATATCTCTGCTTACACCAAAACCATGCAGCACAAGCAGCACAGACACAATTAGTTACAGTATCCCACTATCCTTTGCCCATTGTGACTCCATGTTGTCAACCTATCTACAGATATCCTGCAGAAGCAGGTTGCTAACTGTAGGTGTAGAGCACAAATGCCTGCACTAGAATACAACCTACCTGTAATGAATTCACACATTCAATACAGAAGGTCATACTAAGCATGGTCTCACACTTAGAGAAACGATGCCCATGTCTGACAACAAAATACAGAAGGGTCATACTGAGCATGCTCCCACACTTAAAAATGAAGCCCATGTCTGACAACAACCGTGGACTATACATATCTGTCAGTCGCAGATTTCTGTGCACACACACCACATTGCACACCATTCATGCTTTGCACGCACATTGGATAGGAATACACATATATCCAAGGACAACACACTATAATAGGTCAAACATACACAAACAGAGATGTGAGGAAGAGAGAGACAGACAGTGAAAAAGAGCTTCCCATCATGAGGCCTGTCCCACCCACCACATATCCAATTGGTCAATATCACATGATGTGCCGATGTCTATCACTGTAGACATTTGCTTTTGGTAGCCCTCAGCACTATAGTGTCTGTTTGCTTGTGATAACTGTAACATGACAGTACAATTCATTATTCATTTAGCAGTCATATACTCAGTCCTATCAAATGTAAAGTTGTGTGTGGCTTATGGCCCATTCACACACACTGCACTCCCCATTGCCCTAGTTTAGTAAGCCTGCTGATGTCAGTCACCTTGAAATACCCATTTGGACAATGTTCATCTCTATAAACTCTGTGGTGCATGCAATAACTGTGTAATGTTATAGCGTGACATACTAGTTAGGTAGGAGTTCTAATCCCAAACATAGAAACTGTGTGTGTGTGTGTGTGTGTGTGTGTGTGTGTGTGTGTGTGTGTGTGTGTGTGTGTGTGTGTGTGTGTGTGTGGTGGTGTGTGATTTTGTTTTGAGGTGTTATTCAGTCACTACACCTCCCATTGCCCTACCCATTGCCTGCTGCTGTTGTCACTCTTTAGCATTGATTTCTTTGGACAAAACCTGAAATTTGTCCATCCATGACATTGTAAGCTCCATGACATGTGTGATGTACTAGCTAGGTAGGAAGTAGTGTGATGGAAATGTAGCTGTGTGTGTGTGTGTGTGTGTGTGTGTGTGTGTGTGTGTGTGTGTGTGTGTGTGTGTGTGTGTGTGTGTGTGTGTCTTTACGTGTGTACGGATCAATGATTTTGAGGCCAGTCACAGACACTACACCTCCAATTGCCCTACTTTAGCAGGCCTGCTGATGTCATTCACCTTGAAATACACCTTTGGAGAAGGGCTAGCTCTATGGAGCATGCAATAACTGTGTAATGATATGGTGTAACATACTAGTTAGGTAGGAGTTTTAATCCCAGACATGGTAACTGTAAAACTCTGTGTGTGTGTGTGTGTGTGTGTGTGTGTGTGTGTGTGTGTGTGTGTGTGTGTGTGTGTGTGTGTGTATAGAGAGTAATTATTTCAAGGCCATTCACAGTCACTACACCTCCCATTACTCTACTTTAGCAAGCCTGCTGATGTCGTCTACCTTGAAATACACCTTTGGACAAGGGCTAGCCCTATAAGCTCTGTGGTGCGTGCCATAAATGTGGAACAATGTAGTAGCAGTAACTGCACAGCTAGGGGTTTGAATATCATCTGCAGCAAGTTTTTGTGTGTGTACCCCAAATATTTTGGCCCCATTTATAGCCAGTACACATCTCAGAGCCTGTCCTTAGCAGTCCTGCAGATATAATCCACTTTACAAGTGCCTGTTGCGAAGCCTAAACCATGTCAGGTCAGTGGTGCATGTGGTAAATGTGTAACATAATGGTCCATAAAGATTGTTAGATAGAAGTTTGAACCTCACCTCCTGGCAAATGTAAATGTGTGATTGGGTTAGAATTAGTTTTGGGATCTCTCACCCAGTACATCACCCAATGCCAGTATTTACAAGGGCTGGTGATGTTCCTCCCCTTAGAAGTACCTTGGGACAACATCCATCCAATAAGCTTGGTGGTGCATCCAATAAATGTGGTACACTGTAGTAGCAATACATAGTTGGTAGGAGTTTGAATCTTCAAAATGGCAAGTGTATGTGTCTGTCATCACTATCCAGTGTGGAGGTTGCTGTGATTGTGTAATGAGAGGATGCATTGCAGGGTGGGTTTTGCTAAATTATTATATTGAGGACCTACTATATGTCACAATGTCAACCTTACAAGGACAACAGATGTCAAACAGCAGAGAGGCTGGTGTAGACAATCCATAGTCCTACATGTGACAGTATGGATCTGTGAACAATATGGGCAATCCTTGTATTACTCAGAGAACACTCTCCACCCATGTCTCATACGCACACTTGGCTAGGCAACAACTGCTATATCAGTAGTTGCCTGCATATTGCCCACAGATAGTTACCGCGGTGTGATTGCAGTGGACTACATGCCTGTTGACCACAACAGTGCCACTGACATCAGAATGTACTGTGATGTGTAACATCTCCTGACTGAGTGTGTGTTATCCAGCAAGTAAAAGGACATGGCACCCTGTTCCAGCCCTACAATGGCCAAATAAATGCTTACAGTGGTCCTTTGCTATGTTCCCCACTGGATGCCTGCAACAACTGTAGAGTCTGCAAATGTAACCCACAAAGGGAATACCATGCCTTATACACATGCCCTGTATGGACAGATCCCACTAACTCCACTGAATACCTGTATCATGCTGTCAATGTAGGTCCAAGCGTGACCTTAGTTCCATACCCAGGTTTCACCAAATGAGGTCAGGAATGCCACATCAGAAGATAACAATCTGTCCACACAACATGCCCCAGAGACCTCAAGTACACTTCCACACACCACAGAACATGCATGTGGGACATGTGCACAACCCAGACACTGTCCATACTATGGAATATAGATCACATACATGGCAAGCATTGCATAGCACTGGGCACCCACAATAGTATCCCAGATGAGTGGATGGTGAATACAATACCCACCTGTGTGGGCCAATCCAGGGACTACACCCCTGAGCCACACTGGAGACCACTGTCATGTGGCCTGATGCCAAGGTATTCCCTTTACCTAGCCTTGTACAGCCTTCAAGCACAGTCAACTACTACACACCTGTGAAGCAATGAACCCATGCATCTCAGTACTGGCAAGTGTGTGTGTGTGTGTGTGTGTGTGTGTGTGTGTGTGTGTGTGTGTGTGTGTGTGTGTGTGTGTGTGTGTATATGTAGATTAATGATCTTGAAGCCATTCACACTCACTACACCTCCCATTGCCCTACTGTAGCATGCCTGCTGATGTCAGTCACCTTGAAATAATCATTTGGCCATATATCAGCCAGATAAGTTCTGTGGTGCATGTGATAACTGCATAATACTATAGTGTAACAAATTAGTTAGGTAGGAGTTCTAATCCTGATCCTTCCAACAGTGATAATGTGTGTGATTCCCTGAAAGAGTGTGGGTGTGTATTTCTTAACACCTGCTTTTGTGGACAGTCACATGTACTATGCTTTCCGTATCCCTCCTTTATCACTGTTGCTGATGTCACTCACCTTCAAAGATACCTTTGGACAGCTCTACAACATGTAAGCTCTATGGCGCATGCAATAACCGCATAACAATGAGATAGCAATACATAGTCAGGTAGGGGTTTGAAACTCAGCCCTGATAATTGTGTGTTTGTGTATGTGTCATCAGTGCCCTGTGTTGGTGTTGAGGTGATTGTATGATGACAGGATCCATTGCAGTGTGGGTTTTGCTACATCATTATATTGAGGAGCTACATGTCCCATTGTCGACATTACAAGGCCAACATTTTCCAAACATTGTAGAAATTGTTGTAGACAATCCTCAGCCATAAATGTGTATAGCCATGTGCAATTACCATGTGACAGTATGGATTAGTACACAATATAGGCAATCGTCATAATGCCCAGATACCACTCTCCACCCATGGATCATACACAGACACACTTGGCTCCTACTCCCTTCCTTTCTTACTTTGTCTCTGTCTCTCTCTCTCTCATTCCCTTTCTCGTAGATGTGGAAAAGTACATCTGCTTTGCTTAGGCATCAACTTGAGTTTTGTAAGTGATGCTCATAATCAGCTGATGGCCTATGCACGAATTGCAGTCCCCCATTTGCTAATTGCATGTGGAACAGCTGTGGTATCATTCCTATGGACAATTGCATGGAAATACACTCCTATAACTAAGCACTTCATGTGGGTGTTGGCTCTTTTCCTTCACTGTGAGCAGGACTTCATGTGGATGCTTGACAAATAGCATCACAGAGGGTAGTTGGATATACCTCTTACAACATACACTGTGGAGACAGGCCAACAAACAGTAGGGGGATGTTCCATACATGGGGACAGAATGCAAGCATTGCTCTTCTACATTTGAAGTAATGTTGGTTTAACAGGTTTGTGTGGATATGGCTGTTTTACATGATTTAATATCTGGCATGACAATGTTATGTGGTTGAGGAAACTCTCACCTGTAGGGCTATCTGCAGACTGGCCAGAGTTTGGAGTCTTACATGTGTTGTGTTACTCACACATTTCTTATCTTTAGAAATACAGTAGCATACTCTGATGATTGCAGTCATTACATGTTGACATCCATGTGAGTTACTGACTTTATATCCCTCAGAATACATATGTCACAACAAATCCTGTTTCACCAATAAATGTATGAGTTTATCACAGCAACATGTCAATATTGGTCCTATGTTTGTGCCTCCAGCCACAACTCCGTCAACCTTTGTATATATGTCATGCAGTAAGAGGTGCATATGTTCAGTACATCATTATTTACTGACATCATACCTGATAACAAGCCAGTGAGATATCAGACTGCTAGACATGTTATATATAGTAGGCCTTATATTTGAGGACAAACCCTAGACATTCTGTTGTAGTGTGCACAGTAGTGAGGTCTGTGTACTTATGATGATTGTTGACAGAGTGTGTATTGTGAATATGTACCTTGACCTGTGTACAGACTGTGGTAGATGTCATTGTTCTTGGTCCTGTTCTATCTGATGTTGCATGCTGCTCCAGTGTATGCTACCCTATCGGCGTACATGTTTGTATTGCCAGACCGACACATGTCCCATACCACAGTCAGGCATCAGAATACACTGTATATTGGCCCAGTATATGTAGGGTTAGTGTGTGAGTAGCACGTATGAGGATGGTATTGTTCACACATTCCATATACTGTAATATTAATTAGGCTTAATATATGTGACTGTGGTTGTATTCAGATTGGTTGTGGGTATGCACATTCACACTGGTGTCTGTTACTCCATGCTGTTACATGCCTGTAGAGCCTGCTATATTTGCAAGTACATGTGTATTCCCCCATAAGAAATGTAGGCCAGTGTTGTGGCAGTCTGCCTGTAGTTTGCACAGTGCTTTGTGACATGCCTAGCAGCTCAGTGTATTAACCTAGTGTGATGTTATGTCCAGATATTTGTCAGATGTACTGCTGCCTGGTCACTGTAGTTGTGTATATCTGACAAAGCAGTGGGATGCTGTACAGATGTACATCACTAACTAGTGGGTAGTATGTGGGCTTGTGACCTCTGCTCCTCTGGTTAATATGTGTCAGGACAGACAGGAGTGTGTGAATGCATAAACTGTGTAAGCTTATCTATTCCAGTATTTTCGTGATATCCCCGTTTACATGGCTGTAAACATCCACTTTGTCAGGCTTGGTCCACACGTCTTGTATTAAGGGGTTCTGTGTATATATCTGGACTGACCAGAGTGTGTCAGACTGTCCACATTTATTGGTCATATCTCTGCTGTATTCCAAAGGATCATTACTGTGATTTGTGTGGTACTGCACTATGATGATCTTATGATGTCTGTCAGTAACTGATGGCGTACATGTCAGTATCAGATGTGACTTCCGAAACATTTCTATTATGACAACCTCTGTTACAGTAGCAACATTCTACATTTATACCTGCAATACTTACATGACATCACCTTGGTTGTGACTATTGGTGCTGAGGTATGACTCCACTACATGTTATGGACATATATGTGTTATATATATATATATATATATATATATATATATATATATATATATATATATATATATATATATTTATATATATATATATATATATATATATATATATATATATATATATTTATATGGTTCACTTCATAATCTCGAAATGCCAGAATCACGAAATTCAGCATTCCGAGATTATAAAGTCAGAACCTCACAAGCGCGAAATTTTAAAACACCGAGCAGCAAAAACACAAATGTCAGAACACCAACGGTTATCAGAATACTGAAAATGCTGCAGACATACTTTAGTAACAGATAACAGATCTCCCATGTCCGTGATAAACCCAAAACCAAAACTAGCACAAAACCACTCTGATTATAGTACAGGGATACACTGTCTGCCATACAGCACACATATCAACAGGTGCCACACTTGGAACGAAGTAAGACCAGGACACGAATGGCATGTGATACACATACACAGTGCAGAGAACTGCTGATATAAATGGAAAGGTAGAGCTGGAACAACTGCCACCAATGTAAACATGTCACACAACACCACTTCTAAAATGCAGGACTGTCATAGCTCTCCTACACACAGTAACAGTACGCAAATCACATAACTGCAAACCCCCCATGTTCCGAACCATTGTACTGCCACTATGATGTAGGCACCATGAATAAGCTCAACTCACAGTTTCAATAACCTTGAAATAGCCATCAGAAAGTCCAATGTACTGTATGAGGATCTATTCCGTAGCACATTTTCAAACGGAGTGTGCTGCTGGATTACCTTTCTCCTTTTAGGTGAAGGAGCTGTTCCACAACATAACTGTACCTGCAACTCTTCAACCCAGTCCTGCTCCCGGGCTAATACTCTCAGCAACACGGTCAGATCAGTTGCTCTGTGTCCTAACAGGCACTTCAGCCTGTGATGCCACACCTCCATGCTATTCCGGGTACGAGGCAAGAAAAGCATGTTCAGTGCATCCACATTCCAAAAACATACAGGGAATAACAGTGGGAATCTGCATACACCAGTCGTACGGGTGCAGAACTTGCAAAGCTTACCCAGCACATACCAGTCACTGAAATACCTGACCAGTTCCTTTCCCTCAGGTGGAAACACTTCTGTTAATATCCGATAAAACACCAAGTCAGCTGAACTTCCAAAGGTCTTCTCTGTAATAAATGGCAAAAATTGTAGATAGACGAAAACACCAGACTGAAGACCACCACCATGCTAAAGAGTATCTTCTTTATTCAGGCAAAACAAGATAAGCGCTTTCGCGTACCAAACCAGTACGCTTCCTCAGATCTATTTTTACATTGAAAAATTCAGCACTTATATACAATAAAAATGTTCAATTAAAACCAATTAACTTAATAGACATCAATAAATGATTTAAAGTAACAGAGCTAATAAAAAATGTATTGCAGCATAATAAAACTCCGTATTCATAAAAAGAGCTTATTTGATTCTTTATAGTATATATATTAACATAACCTGGAGACTTATTCATCCAGGGTATGTGCAGCCTATCTAATTCTATACATTAAAATATATAAGAAACATTTTTTATAGTCTATATGATGAAAAAATCAGACAGAGAAATATATATAATATATAGAATCATTATTATCAACAAAGGAATATATACCTTTTGTTTTTAAAAAATCTATATGTGTATGGGGGAAACTATCATAAAACTATCCTTAAAACACATATATATGAAAAAACAAAACTAGAATCAATGTTATTAATATATATGAAGGCACAATAAATTTAGAAACCAAATAATTCATCTTATATGATATATGAAATGCTTCAAAAACGAATAAATATAAAATCATAATTCATGTTTTATGAAAAAATGTTAATATGTGGAAGGCACTTTTAACGGCATCCTCATTGACAAATGCTAGTGCAACTAAGCATTTAACATGTAATTGGAATGAGTAGTCTGTATTGTATAAGTGCGCCAACCCCAACTGTTGCACTTTACACCATATGTTCTGGGAAAAGTGGAATAAACAACCCTTAGGGGTTACACCTTCCAAATTAAGCATAATGTTGTGTCTTGCTGCAACCTCAAAATCACTTAGAACATATTTAACATTAACATCAAACCCATGCTCATAGGTTCATAGGTTCATAGGTTCATACTAGGCTATCTGCCCTAGGGCATTTATAAGCCTAGCCAGAGTATGTTTGGCACCCATTTTAAATTAATTTTGCTATGCCTATACTGTGCCTCTGTCCAACAGTGACACAGAGTGATACCCGTAAAAAACCATCTCCTCCCATCCACTCATCAAGATTCCTCTTGAAAAGAGTCAATGAGGGACTCTGCCTAACCTGGAGTGGGATTTTATTCCAGAGTGAAGGGAGCCTCTGGGTTATGAATCTGTCCCTCCAGCATGTCCCTTATATTTATTTATTCAAGTGCTGAGGTTCAAGTCGTGAGTGTATGGGATTTTGGATTGGATTTTTTGAGTGCTGCATGTCCCTTAATTATGGTTGGATATGCCCTCACAGCAGGTCACCTCTGAGCCTGAGGGGGAGCCATGCCAGTAGAGCTGAGCTTTCTTAAACGGCAGCATAGCAGCATCTGTTTTGAGCCTTTTGATCCTCTTTGTGAGTACTTTTGGGGTCTTTCCAGTTGCTGCAGGTGTTCATTGTACTCAATTATGGGCCTGATGAGGTAATCTAGATGTGAATCCCTTCATGATTAGGTGGGCTATATAAAACGTGGTTGTCAAATGAGAGATTGCTATCAACTAGGTCCTAATTACTTAATGGATTACCGGGATGACTATACACTTTTGGCATTTAGCTTGAGGCCATGGTCTGGCACCAGTTGTCTGTTCTTCGAAGCCCTTTTGGAGGATCTGGAGAGTCGATTATGGCACAGTTTGCAGTCATCTGCGAACTTGGTCAGCCACAGTCCTTCCATGTCCATTGTACCTGTAAAAATATATATAAAACAACAAGAGAGGTCAGGGACTGAGCCTTGTGGGACGCCACTTGTAACTGGTTTGGAGCAATTCTAACCATGTGGGTTCTGTCCTTGAGCCAGTTTGCAACCCATCTAGTGACATAGGGGTTTATATTTAAGCTGGTGAGCTTATATCAATTAGTTGCAGCACACAGTTCCACATGAAGCCGTAGGACTTTAAGGATTTTTTTGTCATGAGACAGTACAAAAACAGCACACTTTTATGGAAACCACTGCAGGTAAGCAAGCCATGAATGCTATATAGCTGCCGGCACATTATGCCCTTATAAAAGAATGTACCATCAACCAGCCATATGGTTATGGTACTGAGATCTTGTAGCTTTTGTACAGTTGAAAACACACATAAAACCAAAGCAAAACCAAGAAAGCAGTAAAAACAACACAATCCAAGGCAAGCACGATGGTAGATTCAATGTCTTTTTAATATCCAATAGATGCAATAAGGAACAAAGTGTAACACAGCAATATAGTTAAGCATGCTTTCACCTACTGCAATACCAGGCTTCTTCAGAACAAAGAGGCAACCCAATTCCTTCCATTAAATAGTTCAAACAACCAATAAAATCAGCAAATCAATTAAGTTATGCAATACAAGTGAAGTAAAATCCATTAACCCTTTAAAACCCTATTGAATTCATAGAACAAATACAATAAAATAAACATACAAAGGTTTTGTATCAACTCACAAAATATTATAGTTCATACATAAATTACCCCTAATAGCTTAAATATCATGCTAACTATAAATATTAAATATTAAAATACAATCTTAAAATTGAATGTGCAAAACAAAATATGTGCAATAGTTCCTCATACATACTCAAAAAATAAGTGTATACAATCCTAAAAAATGCAAAACGGTAACTACAGTCATCACAGCAGCAATATGTATACTAATAAACTCTATGGTGCTGTTATAATTTAGCAGTCCTAAGTTTTAAAACACTATTAATACTGATTCAGTCATTGAGTCCAGGGGTTCTGTCTGCATCCAACTTCAACTGCCAGAACAATTCCCTGTATTTCAACCTGGACTCCCAACTCCCACCTCAGGGATCAACTAAAACCTGTTCCAACACAAAAAAAAATTGATTTTCATTTCTTTACAAGATAAGGAATGTCTAAAAAAAGCATTAGATTGCTTCCTTTTAGAAACCTCATATAAATGCTCAAAGACACTTCTCCTAAGTGGTCTCTCAGCTTTACCAGTGTAAACACTCTGGCATATTTCACAAATCCCAATGTATACCACCCATTTAGTTCCACAGTTGTAATACTTTGACGCCTTCATCTTGAATGCCCTAGATGGAATAAATATCTCACTATTGTCCAGAATGTACCCACATTGTTGACAAGCTCCACATTTGTGGGTACCACGTCTTAAATCACCACCTATCTGCGTGGAAACCTCCTTCTTTTCAAAGAGTTCCTTAAGGTTAGTGTCTCTCCTTCTCATTAACCCTTTAAAACCCTACTAAATTCATAAAACAGAAGTATGCATGATGAACTATTGCACATATTTTGTTTTGCACATTCAATTTTAAGATTGTATTTTAATATTTAATATTTATAGTTAGCTTGATATTTAAGCTATTAGGGGTAATTTATGAATGAACTATAATATTTTGTGAGTTGATACAAAACATTTGTATGTTTATTTTATTGTATTTGTTCTATGAATTCAGTAGGGTTTGAAAGGTTAATGAATTTTACTTCACTTCTGTTGCATGGCTTAACTGATTTACTGATTTTATTGGTTTTTTGAACTATTTAATGGAAGGAATTGAGTTGCCTCTTTGTTCTGAAGAAGCCTGGTATTGCACTAGGTGAAAACATGCTTAACTGTATTGCTGTGTTACACTTTGTTCTTTATTGCATCTATTGGATATTAAAAAGACATTGAATCTACCATCCTGCTTGCCTTGGATTGTGTTGTTCTACTGCTTTCTTGGTTTTGCTTTAGTTTTACGTGTCATTTTATCCATGGCTGAAGGAGTGGATTCTAATGTATTTATGAACACCCCAGTGATTTTGAAAGATGTCCTGGGGGGAGATGATAACTCACCAGTAATGAGGGGCGAGTTTAACAAGGTTCTGTCAATTTTAACCCAGTTAGTGGAGAAGACGAGGGTTTCTCCTTCTGAATCAAACACTGGGTTGCCGGGTAACCAAAATCAGCTGCTTGAGCAGCAAAATACACGTATGTTACGTGCGATGACGAACCAAGTTATTTCTGGAGATAGAGAGAGGTGGGTGGCCGTTCTACACTGTACGGAGCATCAAAATCAAACAAAACAAGACTTAAACAACAAACAAAGTAGCCAAGGCTGCAACAGAAACCAAGGTACTGACAATAATTTTAATTCTGATACCTGGATAAGTCAGAGATTCAATTTCAACGATAGGTTTTTTTATAATAATATTGAGACTTTTAATGAAACTTTTAAACTTTTTAAAGAAAAGTTATATGCTTTTAAGACTAATCAGTTAGAAATAGATTATTTAAATGAGTGCATTACTGTTAATTGAGTCCCTAAGGGACTATGAGTTTTTAAGTATCCCAGCAAAACAGATCAGCAGCTAATGGAATTGTTTAATAAGACTGGGATTGAACTGCTTAAACTAATGGTTCGAGATTATGAGAGTCAAAGAGAGGTTTTGTTAAATGAAATGAATTCTTTACACAACAAGGTTACGAATGAGAGTGTGCTTAATTTTGATAAAGAACTGGTAGAAAGGGAAGTTAGGCAATTAGATACTAAGGGCAGGCTGAGTACGACCCTTTCAGATGAAGAGATGTCTTTACTTAAACAACTGAGGGAAGAAAAATGTAGAGTGATGAAGCCAGACAAGGGGGGAGGGGTGGTTTTGATGTACAATGACGATTATGATACACATATGTTTAACATCTTACAAGACCTGGAACATTATACTGTAGTTTCTCATAATGAGATTAATATTGCTTATTCCAAAATTAATTATTATTTATTGGACCATCTACTGCAGGGTAGTATTAATGAGAAGTTATATAACTACTTACATGTTCAGAAACCTAGGATTCCCTTTATATTTGAGATCCCCAAAACCCACAAAGGGATTGACAACCTGAAATTCAGACCCATTGTAGCAGAAGCTGGAAGTATTACTGAACCTTTAGCTATTTTTGTTGATTTGCAATTAAAGAAGTTCATTAACTCTGTGGTACGTATAATGAAGGATTCATGGGATTTTTTGAGAAGAATGACTAAGGATAAATATGACCCAGAGATTTTTTTGGTTGCCATCGATGTAGTTGAGTTATTTCCAAGCATCCCGCATGAGATGGGTCTGGAATGGTTTGGGGAAATTCTATCAGTAGAATCTGGCCTAGACAGGAACACCATTAATTTGATTATGGAATTCATGGATACAATTCTCAGGAATAATTTCATTTATTTCAGTGGGGAGTTCTACCAACAAAGGAAAGGTGTTGCGATGGAGGCAGCCTGTGCCTCCTTATCCGCAAACTGTGTATTGTATTATTGGGAACAGAAGTCCATCCTTAACACAGATTGGCAGGGTTATATTACATTTTATACCTGTTATTTGGATGACATTTGTTTACTATGGCATGGCCCTTGAGAAAATTTTGACGAGTTTATGATGTATCTCAACCAGTCTATGGAATCTTTGGCTTTTACACACACAGTTAGTGATTCCACTATTAATTATTTAGATATTACACTTTACAAGGACGTGATTAACAACCGCTTCCAATCTAAACTATATAGGAAGCCTTCATTCTCAAATTCATATTTGCATTTTGAGAGCAGACACCCTCACTATCAAAAGAAAGGGATAGTGAAGGGTCAGATGATTAAGGCCACAAGAATGACCAGTGTGGAATTCAGAATTCCTAGAGGAGGTTAGGACTCTGACCTCACTATTCCTTGAAAGAAGATATCCCAAACAAATGGTTGATAGTTTAGCTTAGGAGATAATTATGAACAGGGACAGAAAGTTTTTTCCTTTGTTAGGCATTGGTACTGTTGAGGTTGAGACATTAAAAGGGGATCTAAGCACAGGAGGGCCTTTATTCACACCTTCTCTATGACATCTACCTGGGTGGAGGACACTATAAAGAAATGTTGGCCTCTTTTGATGGTCAGTGAGGATACCAGTTTATACCTCCTGAACCACCCCACTTTTGTTAGAAGGAGAGACACTAAACTTAAGGAACTCTTTGAAAAGAAGGAGGTTTCCATGCAGATAGGTGGTGATTTAAGACGTGATACCCACAAATGTGGAGCTTGTCAACAATGTGGGTACATTCTGGACAAGAGTGAGATATGTATTCCATCTAGGGGGTTCAGGATGAAGGCATCTAAGTATTACAACTGTGGAACTAAAGGGATGGTATACATTGAGATTTGTGAAATCTACCAGAGTTTTTACATCGGTAAAACTGAGAGACCGCTTAGGAGAAGGGTTTATGAGCATTTATATAGGGTTTCTAAAGGGAAGGAATCTGATGCTTTTTTTAGACATTCCTTATCTTGTAAGGAAATAAAAATCAAATTTTTTGTGCTGGAACAGGTTTTAGTTGATCCCGGAGGTGGGAGTTGGGAGTCCAGGTTGGAATACAGGGAACTGTTCTGGCAGTTGAAGTTGGACACAGGCAGAACCCCTGGACTCAATGACTGCATTAGTATTAATAGTGTTTTAAAACTTAGGGCTGCTAAATTATAACAGCACCATAGAGTCTGTTATTAGTATACATATTACTGCTATGACTAATTACTATTTTGCATTTTTTAGGATTGTATATACTTATTGTTTTGAGTATGTATGATAAACTATTGCACATATTTTGTTTTGCACGTTCAATTTTAAGATTGTATTTTAATATTTAATATTTATAGTTAGCATGATATTTAAGCTATTAGGGATAATTTATGAATGAACTATAATATTTTGTGAGTTGATACAAAACATTTGTATGTTTATTTTATTGTATTTGTTCTATGAATTCAGTAGGGTTTGAAAGGGTTAATGAATTTTACTTCACTTCTATTGCATAGCTTAACTGATTTACTGATTTTATTGGTTGTTTGAACTATTTAATGGAAGGAATTGGGTTGCCTCTTTGTTCTGAAGAAGCCTGGTATTGTACTAGGTGAAAGTGTGCTTAACTGTATTGCTGTGTTACACTTTGTTCCTTATTGCATCTATTGGATACTAAAAAGACATTGAATCTACCATCCTGCTTGCCTTGGATTGTGTTGTTCTACTGCTTTCTTGGTTTTGCTTTAGTTTTACGTGTCATTTTATCCATGGCTGAAGGAGTGGATTCTAATGTATTTATGAACACCCCAGTGATTTTGAAAGATGTCCTGGAGGGAGATGATAACTCACCAGTAACGAGGGGCGAGTTTAACAAGGTTCTATCACTTTTAACCCAGTTAGTGGAGAAGATGAGGGTTTCTGCTTCTGAATCAAACACTGGGTTGCCAGGTAACCAAAATCAGCTGCTTGAGCAGCAAAATACATGTATTTTACGTGCGACGACGAACCAAGTTATTTCTGGAGATGGAGAGAGGCGGGTGGCCTTTCTACAATGTACGGAGCATCAAAATCAAACAAAACAAGACTTAAACAACAAACAAAGTAGCCAAGGCTGCAACAGAAACAAAGGTACTGACAATAATTTTAATTCTGATACCTGGACAAGTCGGAGATTCAATTTCAACGAAAGGTTTTTTTATAATAATATTGAGACTTATAATGAGACTTTTAAACTTTTTAAAAAGTTATATGCTTTTAAGACTAATCAGTTAGAAATAGATTATTTAAATGAGTGCATTACTGTTAATCGGGTCCCTAAGGGACTATGAGTTTTTAAGTATCCCAGCAAAACAGTTGGCTTTATCAGCAGCTAATGGAATTGTTTAATAAGACTGGGATTGAACTGCTTAAACTAATGGTTCGAGAGTATGAGAGCCAAAGGGAGGTTTTGTTAAATGAAATGAATTATTTACACAACAAGGTTACGAATGAGAGTGTGCTTAATTTTAATAAAGTAAAATATGATGGTCTTTTTAGAGAAGTGGATAACTTTTGTGACAAAATTATTAACAGGAAAATGAGGAAGTTAGAAAGAGACCTGTTGGAATATAGGGAGGGGAGAGCTTATCCCCTTTTTAAAACTGGTCCTACTTCTTCTAATTCTGACCATGTGTTTACGGGTGGGGTGGACATGGATGGTGATAATATTAATACCAATGAACATGCAGGTTACCCATTAGGGGAGCCATCTGTGAAGAGAAGCGAAAGACTGTCAGAAAAGCAGAGGAATCATTCATATCAAAACCCTCAATATTTCAGGGGAGGGACGGGGGGGGGCAGATATCCAGGGAATAGTCGGAACTACTGACAGACTTAATGGTACTGCCTTCATCTCTTGATGAGAATGAGCACACAGTGAACATGTTATGTATAAATTTAGATTATGATAAAAGAATACGTAAAAAAGACAATTTTACTGTATTCACCTTTACAGATATGGTTATTAATGACGTTCACTTTAAACTGTTTACTAAAGGGTTTCATTTTGTACCCTCCCGACCCAGGTCACTGGTGAATACATTGATTGATCTCAAGATGTTTATTAGACAACTCAGTTTACAGATTTTTTTCAAGAGACAGGAGCTGAATAGATCTGAGTGGAGTAGGAAAAGCCTGTTTAACCCACCAGTTAACCAGTCATTAAAAATTTTTGAAGAACTGGTAGAAAGGGAAGTTAGGCAATTAGATACTAAGGGCAGGCTGAGTACGACCCTTTCAGATGAAGAGATGTCTTTACTTAAACAACCGAGGGAAGAAAAATGTAGAGTGATGAAGCCAGACAAGGGGGGAGGGGTGGTTTTGATGTACAATGACGATTATGATACACATATGTTTAACATCTTACAAGACCCAGAATATTATACTGTAGTTTCTCATAATGAGATTAATATTGCTTATTCTAAAATTAATTATTATT
The DNA here is from genome assembly GCF_019279795.1 of Protopterus annectens. Lineage (NCBI taxonomy): Eukaryota > Metazoa > Chordata > Ceratodontiformes > Protopteridae > Protopterus > Protopterus annectens. Next base: position 1,490,104,182 of record NC_056729.1, on the reverse strand, counting down.
TATTGGACCATCTACTGCAGGGTAGTATTAATGAGAAGTTATATAACTACTTACATGTTCAGAAAACTAGGATTCCCTTTATATTTGAGATCCCCAAAACCCACAAAGGGATTGACAACCTGAAATTCAGACCCATTGTAGCAGAAGCTGGAAGTATTACTGAACCTTTAGCTATTTTTGTTGATTTGCAATTAAAGAAGTTTATTAACTCTGTGGTATGTATAACGAAGGATTCATGGGATTTTTTGAGAAGAATAACTAAGGATAAATATGGCCCAGAGGTTTTTTTGGTTACCATCGATGTAGTTGAGTTATTTCCAAGCATCCCGCATGAGATGGGTCTGGAATGGTTTGGGGAAATTTTATCAATAGAATCTGGCCTAGACAGGAACACCATTAATTTGATTATGGAATTTGTGGATACAATTCTCAGGAATAATTTCATTTATTTCAATGGGGAGTTTTACCAACAAAGGAAAGGTGTTGCGATGGGGGCAGCCTGTGTCCCCTTATACGCAAACTGTGTATTGTATTATTGGGAACAGAAGTCCATCCTTAACACAGATTGGCAGGGTTATATTACATTTTATACCTGTTATTTGGATGACATTTGTTTACTATGGCATGGCCCTTGAGAAAATTTTGATGAGTTTATGATGTATCTCAACCAGTCTACGCAATTTTTGGCTTTTACACACACAGTTAGTGATTCCACTATTAATTATTTAGATATTACACTTTACAAGGACGTGATTAACAACCGCTTCCAGTCTAAACTATATAGGAAGCCTTCATTCTCAAATTCATATTTGCATTTTGAGAGCAGGCACCCTCACTATCAAAAGAAAGGGATAGTGAAGGGTCAGATGATTAAGGCCACAAAAATGACCAGTGTGGAATTCAGAATTCCTAGAGGAGGTTAGGACTCTGACCTCACTATTCTTTGAAAGAAGATATCCCAAACAAATGGTTGATAGTTTAGCTAAGGAGGTAATTATGAACAGGGACAGAAAGTTTTTTTCTTTGTTAGGCACTGGTACTGTTGAGGTTGAGACATTAAAAGAGGGGGAATCTAAGCACAGGAGGGCCTTTATTCACACCTTCTCTATGACATCTACCTGGGTGGAGGACACTATAAAGAAATTTTGGCCTATTTTGATGGTCAATGAGGATACCAGTTTATACCTCCCGAACCACCCTACTTTTGTTAGACGGAGAGACACTAAACTTAAGGAACTCTTTGAAAAGAATGAGGTTTCCATGCAGATAGGTGGTGATTTAAGACATGGTACCCAGAAACGTGGAGCTTGTCAACAATGTGGGTACATTCTGGACAAGAGTGAGATATTTATTCCATCTAGTCGGTTCAGGATGAAGGCATCTAAGTATTACAACTGTGGAACTAAAGGGGTGGTATACATTGGGATTTGTGAAATCTACCAGAGTTTTTACATCGGTAAAACTGAGAGACCACTTAGGAGAAGGGTCTATGAGCATTTATATAGGGTTTCTAAAGGGAAGGAATCTAATGCTTTTTTTAGACATTCCTTATCTTGTAAGGAAATGAAAATCAAATTTTTTGTGCTGGAACAGGTTTTAGTTGATCCCGAAGGTGGGAGTTGGGAGTCCAGGTTGGAATACAGGGAACTGTTCTGGCAGTTGAAGTTGGACACAGGCAGAACCCCTGAACTCAATGACTGCATTAGTATTAATAGTGTTTTAAAACTTAGGGCTGCTAAATTATAACAGCACCATAGAATCTGTTATTAGTATACATATTACTGCTATGACTAGTTACTGTTTTGCATTTTTTAGGATTGTATATACTTATTGTTTTGAGTATGTATGACAAACTATTGCACATATTTTGTTTTGCACATTCAATTTTAAGATTGTATTTTAATATTTAATATTTAATATTTATAGTTAGCATGATATTTAAGTTATTAGGGGCAATTTATGTATGAACTATAATATTTTGTGAGTTGATACAAAACCTTTGTATGTTGATTTTATTGTATTTGTTCTATGGATTCAGTAGGGTTTTAAAGGGTTAATGAATTTTACTTTACTTGTATTGCATAGCTTAATTGACTTACTGATTTTATTGGTTGTTTGAACTATTTAATGGAAGGAATTGGGTTGCCTCTTTGTTTTGAAGAAGCCTGATATTGCTGCACTAGGTGAAAGCATGCTTAACTGTATTGCTGTGTTACACTTTGTTCCTTATTGCATCTATTGGATATTAGAAATACATTGAATCCACCATCTTGCTTGCCTTGGATTGTGTTGTTCTACAGCTGAAAACACAACCACAACAGTCTCTTTAGATGTATCTACCATGGATTTACTTACAAACACCCCAGACTTCATTGGGAAGTCCTCAAACTTAATATCCTGCAGGTGTACTACACTAGGGGCTCCATCCTTATGCTACTTCCTGCGAAACCTTCCTACCTGCTTGATCAATGCTCTATGGTTTGGTAGGCTTAGGGTAACTACCTCTGATGTGGAAGCTAATGTGTCATCCACTATCAGGCAGGGCTTGTCTTTTGAGTATTGTGCCTTCAGTTTTAGTTCAGCGCACATCCTCTACTGCTCTACAGCAACAGGGTCACCAGCATGTCTATGCACTACTGTTTTTATCAGCCTTTCACCACCAGGCATACTGCTAGTGATGGCCCTACCTGTGCATTTCTCTGAGTTCTTTAGCCTACAGCCCCAATACGATTTCTCCTTCAGCACCTTTTCTCTGTTGTAAAAATATACATCAATTCTGAGTATGGTGCCTCCTTTCTGGGACAGCAGTGTGTGGTATATGCCTCCAATGGTTCCAGGTGCACTGAAGCATTCCGTCTCTGTGTATGCAAGTCTTTACACATGGCAGTGATGTGCTACAGACTGGAAGTGCCTTTTAAATTGCACTCATGTCGGTATTTTGAATTCATGCTTTAAACCTTTCGTGCTTGTGAGGTTTCGGCTTTATAATCTTGGAATGCTGAATTTCGAGATTCTGGCATTTCGAGATTATGAAGTGAAACCATATATATATATATATATATATATATATATATATATATATATATATATACACAGATAGATCTATATATGAATATATATATATAAAGCAATATACAGATGTATATAAATGCATTTATAAATATATATGAGTATGTACATGTATACATATATCTGCACACACACACACACACACACACACACATATATATATATATATATATATATATATATATATATATATATATATATATATATATATATATATATATATATCCATATCCTTGTTATGTGTAAACATGAGTGTTGTATTTACCTTCCCAGATGTATCCACCGTATTTATCTATGCGTTTATATAGATATAACAACATACTTATTTAACAATATTTTCACTAACATGCAGATGTCAGGTATCCATCTTGGCTGCTTACAGACAATCTATGCTTGACTGACACTGACATGTCTGCCAAGCTGTGTTATGAATGCCACAACTAGGAAACCCCACCCTGTATGCGCCACATGCCATGGATACCTCAACTATACTACCACAGTCAATAGAACATGCTTGGGTACAGGTCTCCAAGACAAACACTGACCATGTTATGTAATATATGTTGCATATATGTCAATTGGAGCACCTCACTGGCCCTCTGCAAGAGGCAACCATATGATTGGATGTTGCATTTAACTCTCACCCTGAGGATCACTCAAGTGGCATCAGTCGATAGATGGCCTGCTGACAACTGTCAGGTGGCAGGATACCACTGTACCCACATCCCCTACTCTCCTCATCTCTCCATGGACAATATCCTGGTACATACATAGGAACACCTGCATCTATGGACCCCAGTACTGACAAATGTGTCAGTGTACATTACTGAGAATAACAGTGTCTGTGTGTTTGTAAACCTGTTGTTGATAATACCCTGAGAGCCTTCTCACCCACTACACCCTTCATTGCCATAGAAATAGATGCGGCTGTAATTGACATTACATGTACCTTGTTACACTCTTCACCCTATGGGCTACCTGGAGCTTGCAGTACCAGCACAATACTGTTGTATAAATGGGTAGATAGGGATGGGCTACCATCTGAATCCTGGCAAGTGTGTAAGTGTGTATATTTCTAGCATACAGCATTCTGAGGCAACATTCTCCTAATACAATACTCCTTGCCATACAGTATAAGCGATAGTGATGTTGCTGACCATAGAAGAGCCATGACAAACCATCACCCTACTATCCCTGTATCATGTGCAATAGATGCATATCCCTGTAGTAGCACTGTTGAGATAGACAAGGGGTTGTATTGCAGTCCTGGTCAATGTGTGATTGTGGGTATTTCAGAGTATAATCATGAGTTTCAGTGAGTTCTGGTGTGCACCCCCCAAACACATCATCCACAAAATGCTTATAACACAAAACATAAGACTTAAATGCAATAGGACAATTATATACATGCTTTTCTTCCCATTCATTCAAAGTCAGGTTAGCATACATATTTGCAATGGGTGTTCCCATTGCAATACCAGTAGTCTGATGATAAATGACTCCATTAAAAATAAATATATTGTTATTTAGTACTATGTCAAGTAATTCGCATAACGTTTCTATTTCTCTGCCTTTAAGTTTACCATATCGCATAAAACATTTCTAATGGCATTAATGCCACAATCATTAGGAATAACAGTGAATAGTGACTTTATATATAAAGTTATAAGCATTTTGTGGATTATGTGTTTTTTGTTTGGGAGGGGCACACCAAAACTGTTGACTGAATTTTTCAATTATTTGAACACTACTACTACATTTCTAAAACTTGAAAAGACTAATTCAGTAAATTAAATACAGTTTCTGGATATACACTTAAGTGTTGTATATAATTCTTTATCCACAAAAATTTATTAAAAAAATCCCACAAAAATAAATATCTGCATAGTAAGAGCATGCATCCTAACCATACATTCAGAGGAATAGTCAAGAGTCAATATAGCAGAGTCAGTAGACTGAATACTAGGGATTGCACACATATTGAGCAGTTGCACGACATGAAATATGAATTTCAACAAAGAGGTTATGATCCCAAGTTACTATTAGAAGACGAGAAAAATGTTTTTGAACAAAGAAATAGTAAAGTTAGACCTTATTTTACGGCCCCACAAGACAGCCCTAATTCAATTACACCTACTGTGAATCAGCTGAGGTATACTACTACCTTTAGCCGATGTACACCTGATGTTAAGAAAATAATTTATAATAATTGGGCTATCTTACAAGCATTACCTGAATTAAGCACTGTTATTTTATCTCATCCAAAGTTTGCCTATAGAAACTCTAGTAATTTTAAAAGTAAATTGTGCTATAAAGATATGCGAACTAAAATACAAAGGGGACTAGAGTTAATTAAAAGAGGCACACTTCTATGCATGAACTGCTCTGTGTGCAGTGTCATTTGTAAAAGTAATACATTCACACATCCTATAACACAAAAAAATGTTTTCTTTACATGTACAGCTACTTGTAATTCTGATAACATTGTTTATTTAGCTACATGTGATAAATGTTCAAGTTTCTGTGTTGGTAAATCAAGCAGAAAATTACGCAAACGTATTATTGAACACAGGTCAGATACTAAAAGGAATGTCTTGACAAACACAATTGCAAAACATAATGCAGAATTTGGTAGTACACATACTTTTTCATTTAGGGTTATTAACATGTGTTATACTAGTCAGAGAGGGGGTGATAGAAATAATGACTGTGAAACTAAAGAGTATATCTGGATTGTTAGATTGCAAGCAGATAGTACCCCAGGTATTAATTCTACTGTTTCGATTTTACATTTTACTGCATTCTATTTTTAAAAGGATGCAGTTATGTCTTAAAAAATGAAAAATAACATTATATGGCTATATTTTTATAGCCTCTTTTATAAGAGTCTTTTTCTCTTTAAAAGGGCACTTTTTACTAATGAGATTATTAATTGATAATGATGTTGGTTGGCTGTTTGTTATCATGTGATATTAATTTTAAATTTAAGTAGTACTGTGTTTAATGCAATTGTATCACACTGAGGAAGGAGTAATCCGAAAGCCTTGTGTTTTACTGGTTTTACAATAAATTCTTTGGACGTACCTCTGTCTTTTTTGTGCTTGTTTTGGGCTTTTTTTTTCAAACGGCAAGTGCATTACAGGTTTTTGTTTCTTCTGGTTGTGATATTCTTCACTTAACAAGTAACCTGGGACACACCTCATCCTAAAAGCTGTGTGGTTTGTGCAATTGAACACAGGTACTTATTGCTACATTAGTAGCAATAAGTACCTAGGTAGGGGATCTACTCTCAGTGTTGCCAAGTTAGAGTGTGTGTGTGTATGTGAAGGGATCTACTTCAGTTTGCAGAAAATACATGTCTCAGGAGGTCATCTGTCCGAGAACAGACTGGCAAATGCTAACATTTCAAAGGTATCATCTTGTGGAAATTCATTCCATCAAAACTAGTAGTAGATGTATAAATGCCCTCTTCCCCACTGTATAGCTGTACAGTGATACTGGGGTTGATATATATAGTTGTGTGTGGATCTTGTGGACACAGCCACCATCATTGGAGTTATTATGTGTATCCCCCCACTTAGTTGGCTGTAATACTGTACAGTTTATGTTATCAGGTTAAGTAGTTGTCAATCACACTATCTGTGGTTCTACACCACCCCACACCCTCCAAAGGGTAAGGCTGTGCCATCTACACCAGCACACCTATGTTTACCAAGTCAAGGATTGCACTATATTGGGGAAGGGGACATATACCCTGCCAGTACCATCATCAATGACATTAAACTAGCAGACTGGTTATTTACTGATGTGATGTTGTGCCTATTCTGTCTTGGTGGAATTACATAGGCTAAAATGGGTTCCCTGCAAAAGTACATGCATCCATGTATGCAGTATTCTCTGTATATTGCATCAACACCAAACCCTCTGTGTATGCGTGTGTGTGTGTTATACACACACATGTGGTGTGTACCACCCAGTACACTTACCATTGTCCACTGTAGAAGGGCTGATGACATCAGCCACCATGCACTCATCTGTATACACTATTCAGACCTATCAGCCATGTGGCACATGCAGTAATTGTTATACAGACCTCTTACATGTGTTTAACTGTACCCAGGATATGGCACAGTCAAGGTGTCACCACAGTGCCATACCCCTTGTAGGAAACAACATCAGACCAGCATCCTGCTTACATATAGACACCTATAACACAAATGGAATACATTATGGAGGCCACAATCAGTCAATGTTAATAACAGCTATAATGCATCCTGGCTGGACAGCTACACATTCTGACATGTAAGAATTAAACTTTAGTGCTGAAAACATGTTACACAGCATTACATTGGTACACCTTAGTACATTTACCCTGTGCATCAGAACCATATTAGTTTGTCCCTGCATCGATGTTATGGATGACAGGGATGTGGCACAGGTATCATCATATGCACAGGGTGTGTTGTGGGTTTGCCAGAGACCTAGGCTGAGCCATTTGGTTGACATCATGTGTGTGTGTGTGTTACGGGGTTTTGTTATTAATTGGGCTGTGCAGATGTGGTGTGTGTAGGTATGGGGTTGCCCTAGCTGTGTTGGTGATGTGTGTGTGTATACATGCACACAGTTCTGCCATGTGGCTGCCCTATACAGGGGTTTGTTGGACAGCTGCAGACCGTACCTGGCAGGGTGTGGAGTTCACCATCTCCGACCATGGACATGAGAACTATGCCTGCCAGGGCTTCCACAGGCACTACCAGGTACAAGGCCAGATATGTTACTCTCCCCTGATGATGACAAATGTCTGCTGGATCTGGGACCCTCTTGGGACCAGCCAGGGCCACATGCACATGGCCTCCTATGTTGTGGTGTGGACAGCTTCCCCCCTGCAGTGCTGGTACTGCCACTGTGGGAGTGGCTCTGACTTGTTGCACATTCACGTTGACCTCCACCTGTTGGTGTTGCTGATCTACATCCACATGGCTGTCGCACTACTCCCACCATATGCTCAAGCAGAGACATTGCACAGTTGAGGATTCCCATCTCACCCAACCGTCTATCAAGGACCTCTGCAAAATAATGGTGGGCACCTGCAAGATCATGGATGTTGTCAGTAAGACCAGAATGAGTAGCCCTTTGGAGCCTCAGACCCTGTCTGGTATAATGTTCTATACATATCTGTGCCTCCATGATGGCCTGAAACATGCGTCTGGTGACACTTGCTGTGGCACTTCTGCCAAGGACATGATGACCAGCAGCCCTCCTATGAGCACCCCTGTACATCTGCCTGTGTGGTACCTAGCCAGTCATCCTACTATGGCTGCTGTGTGCAGACACACTTGCTATAGTCACCACACTGTCCTGTCCCATGCCACCACCCACCAACTGTCCCTCATTTATGGCCACTGGTGTTGGGGTATATATAAGCAATGTGACTGTGTGTGGGGATAGGGTGGATAACAGTGGGATGTCAATTGATGGCACAGCTTCAGCCCCTGACAACCCTACCTGTGTCTCACCATACCTTTCATCATTGTCAGAGTCTGTATGGACACTAACATCAGTTTGCCTGCAGGAGGGACCCTGACCCACCTCGCCACCTGTGAGGCGAAAACAAGAAACGCACTTTAAGACCTGTACATCATTGCTTAACTGTATATATATATATATATATATATATATATATATATATATACACACACACACACACACACACACACACACACACACACACACACACACACACTTACAGGTGAGGTTGCACTAAGATATTACACACAGACCTCTCATTACCCAGCTGTCAACATGCATGACATATGGCACTCAACAGCACACTGCACCCATGTACACAGTATTGCTGTGCACCTGTTCAGCACCCTGGCATATACTGTGCACCATACCTCACAGGTGTACACACCATTGCTGAATGTGTATATGTGTGTCAGTTATGTTTGCTCTCCTGCTCACAGCCCCTATGTGTTTGTCTGACACAAACTTGGGATGACATGAAGACAGATGTCAATAGTGAATGCCCGATGTCTGATTTGCAGATCTCATCATCAGCGGTGCATGTATGAGCAATAAAATACAATTACACTGAAAACCTTCAAAGCTTACTGTGGCTATGAGTAGTGTACACACCCTTATTGACATGGCACTCTCTTCCCTGATATGCCATGGGGCCACAATACTGCATATGTTAACATTACACAAACCTGATATGTGACATATGACCTGTGCAATCAAATGCAGTATCAAACAAATGTGTTAGTTGTGTAGATGCTGATTGAGATGCATACAATATGTGGGTGCATAAGTGTGCACACCCTTAACATGATGGTTTGTTGCATCAACTGTTAAGTGTACTACAGCAGTCACTATTCCTGGAAGGGTACTAGCATGTTCCATCTGCACTTGCCAGTATTTGGTCACTCCACCCTACAAATGTCCCCCAACTCTGCCAGATTGCAAGGTCAACTCATGTGCACAGCCCTTGGAGGTCACAGAGTGCCTTCACTATTGCTGTGGAGTCAGGGTTATGTCTGCCAAAATTCATGACCTTGACTGTGTGCAGCTACAGTCATTCTTAGGGAGCTTTGGATGTCTGCTTCAGTTCACTATTGTGCTTCAGGATGACACCCCTCCCCATCCTCAGCCTTTTTGCAGATACTTGACAACTATGGGCCACACATGAGTGTCATTTTGCAGTGTCCCAAATTCAGAACACCATGTGTACCAGTCTAGTCCCTGCTAATGAACGGCAAACTTACTGGTGTACACTGGCACCAGCAAGGTACAGATGGGGATGGTGGGCCTGAGGTGGCGTTAGGTGTTGCTTGTGCAGTACATGTATCTTTATTAATACTGTCTGTAGGTTTCTAACTTGGTCTTAGTACACCATTACACATTGTAACACATGCCTTTGGGGGACTTTTGATGTTATGCATATGCTACCTGTAGAGAACCTCGGATGATGTTTCCTGTGGAACAAGTTTCCCATCTGATTACCCTAACCCATAGACCACACATATGCAGAGTCCAGGTGATTGTCGACACAGGTACTGCACAGCCTGTACTTGCTAGACATTCATGCAACTCCCTCAGTGTTGTGGCATGTTTCTAGGCAGCCTCCATAACCAGTTTGCAACATGTGTCATCATCTGTCTTGGATGGCCATCTGTTTATTTTCTACATTAATGTTGTCCCATACTTCCTCGTCACATACATGACTGTCTGCACTGTTTGCCATGGTATATGCAATGGTGAGGTAAGGCTACATCTCCCACTCCTGAGTGCTACCTGTTGGATATGGGATCCATTCCATGGTTTGTAAGATGTGTGCAAGCCACGGCTGCCTCTATTGCAGGTGAGTGGGCAAATGTCATGGACATATGTCTTGGACAGCATACCATTTCTTGGTGTGACATTGAGGACCTGTACTTGATGGAAGGTGCATACTCATGAAGAGTGAATGCTGTCATTACCTCAAAACCTGCTTCCACAATATGTTATTTGGTGTGTGTGCACACATATGCTTCCAGTGTTTGTTAAGGTATGTATTCCCCATATTTGCTGTCCTAACATAGGATTCCATATTACACATTCACTGTTCATGTTAGGATCACATTACAGGTTGTAAGGGTTGTGGAATGTGGTATTGTAATATGCCATTTTGTAGATCTGTAACAGTTGCCATTGTAATAGTGGTATATACACTGTTGTAGCCACTGTATAAGGGTAATATTTCAGACATGCTCCTACTGTAGGCCATTTGTCCCACCATTATGTTCATCTCTGTGCACACATCTTGCA